>NW_024387087.1:0-27663 GCF_900408965.1 Simochromis diagramma | reverse complement strand
TTTTGTTTTTTTTTAAATGCTGCAGACAATTAAACTTACACTACGCTCAATTATGTGACAGACATTTCATCCCATGTCAGTTTGGCCTCATCCTGGGCCGGATTATCCAGCACACACTCTGACCACAGGCCCAGGGGCCACGCACAGCTGGGCTCCATCCAAGAGACAGGAAACAAACCAACACAATAATAAAAAGCACCATGTGATCTTCTTACATCTTCAAGACAAACATAGTAAAAACATGAGCATATTTGTTTCCTGATAAAATGATGTGACAGGTAGAACAGAGTAAAGTGGTGGTGTTACAGCCTTTCTCCCCTCTGCTGCCGAGGCTGTTAGTCTCTCCCAAACTCAGCTACAGGACTTCCAAATGAATGAAAGCAGCAGAAGTGGCTTTACAAATGAAAGAGGAAGAGGAGAAGAAGAGGAGAGGGAGGCCACCCTGACCATCACTCCAGCTGAAAACATCACACTTCCATTAAAGTTGGTGAGGAAATGTTGAGCAGGATGAGCTGCTGGCTAATCTGGAGGCTGTAGCAGCAGCTCACAGTCACAGTGGATTTCCACTCATGAAAAAGCTCTGGCTGCTTCATTTCTCATCTCATATCAGAGACTTTAAAGCTTCACTGAAGCTGTACTGTGATGCTTCCATATTCCAGTGAGGCCTCCATAATGATTTCAGCTGTTCTGTACACACACTGTGTGCCCTGTATGGCTCAAAGTCTCTGCAGCCTGTTTTTATCTGCTATCATCAGATCTTCATCATCCTCATTCACATCCCTCACACACTCTACAGCCTCATCAGCACTGACTTCATCTTCACTGACTGATGGAGCACAACATGAACCTGTGGAGGCTGAAACACTGTCCTGTCAAACATCTCCCCGTCACCACTCCACTTCTGTCAGCCTTTAAATGAACCCTGCTCAAGTCTGTCACTTCTGTTTGGAGCCAAAAGAGGTTAAAGATTATGCCACTACATTCTTGTCTAGAAAATATTAAAAGTGTATTTGGTGACACACAAAAAAGGGTAAAAGTATAGTTTGGGTCCACACATGTCCAAACCCTGGTGTGTAGGCCTACTTAGTATTGAGAAAAGCCCACTAAAAGAACGCCCACCAGACCAAAGCAATGGTTTTGACTTGGTCAGCATTAACCCCGCCCCCTGACTTTGATGGGTGAAGCTGACAAATAAAATGTATTTATGAACAGCGATGCAGGGCCAGGAGTAGCAACGTGAATTAAATAAATACATCATTAAATAATTCATTAAATGTGTCAGTAAAATAATTAAAATAGAAAACAAACCAACAAAATATGTAATTAACTAATTTGAATTGTACATAAATACATAATGAATTATTTTAAATGAAATTAACCGATAATTCATTGTGATTTTGTTTTGTGTTTTGATGAGCTAATAATCAGCTCTCTTTTTCTCATTGTTGTTCTAAGCCGCTTATCCAAAGGTAAGGCACTACCTGTTGAATTATTTCCAAAGTGTGCCAAATTGGACATTACAAATTAAAGTCTACTCACTGAAATTACTGGGGAATGTCTGCTTTGATTTTGATGAGAATCTCATGACAGTACTGAGGATTTAATGCAGTTGGACTGCTAAAAATGATTGAATGCAGTTGGACCGCTAAAGGATTTAATACGGTTGGACCGTGGAAAGCAGTTGGACTGCTGAGTGATTTTAGTATATTAGGGAATTTGGTTATTGTTTGGGGTGGAGCCCGTATTGGTTATAAGGTTGGACCTGCTTCAGTCTTACACTTTTTTGGCTGTTTTACTGCTGTTCCAAAGTATTATAAATTATTCAAGAACGTCAGTTGGACTGATAGGAAGCGCAGTGCTCAGAGGTAACGCTTGCCAATGCCAAGGACGCTTAGGCATTGTCCTCGAAGAGGGATAGTCAGTTGGTCACTGTGGAGCTTGGGGCACTCCAGAATAACCAGGAGTTAGAGTCTCCTTACCGTTTGGAACGGTAGTCTGCGCTTTTTTGGCCAGCAGAAGTTGGACTTCGGGCGTGTAACTTTAACTTAAAACTTCGGGGTAAGCCTTGGCTGTGAAATGCCAAAAATAGAGCTTCAGGCAAAGTTTGGGTTGGTTGACGCTTTTAAATTGAGTTAGGGATTTTAGAGATGAGGCCAGAAACTGTTGGACAGATACTGGTTAATTGATCACAAAAAAGTTGGACTTTATCGGTTGGACGGTTAACTCAAATTTGTCGAAATTGTTTAGGCGCTAAAGCTGACAGATCTGACAGTGGTTGTAAATATAAGACGTCTTTGTAATATAAAATAAGAGATCTCTGTGTGAAAGGAGTCTGAGGCAGTGCTGGAGCTATTTTTAGACTGTGTGTGTGTGAGTGTGAAAATGCAAATTAGTAAGCAGTGAACTGTTTAAACCACAGTTGGTTTTACAAATACTGCTGCAAACATTGTTGAATGTGTGTTTAAGACGCCATTTATGTTCATTAGAGGGCTATAAATAAAGTTTTGAGTTGCCGTAGTGAATGTATAGTAATTGACTGAGTTTTGATATATATATATAAATATAGTGAGTGCACTGTATATATTTAAGACTAACATATTACTTTTAGGAGTAACCTCTCATCAGCAATAAATGCTGGTGTGTTTTATTTTTTCTATTCTATGTGTGTGCTGTGAGAATTAATAGAGGTTTCAATTGTTTTCTTTGACTTGCTCTTTCTGATTATGAAAGGCATGTCTAAAATACTCTTAGGAAAGCGTGTTGTGAGTATATTCCTCAACTCTTGTCACAGTTTAAGTGTGTGAATGCTGTGAGTAGCAGGTTTTGAGTGATTGGGTGTGATTTGTACAAAATAATAAATAATAATAACACTATGAAAGTTGATAGTAGAGTGAGTGCAGAAGTGGAAGTGTGAGAGAAAAGGCGGTGTGTGTGTGAGACGATCTGACAAACGCAAAGAATTTAGTATATTTAGAAGTGTGTGCGTGAAATAAGGGTGAATTGTTTTAGATCAAGACTTAGTAAAACAAGAGTTTTATTAGCCTGTAAAAAAAAAACCAGGAGAGATAGAAACAGAAAATATGGTTCTGAGCAGCTGCAAGGTTGACAGGAAATGGTGTGTGTGACAGGAACTTTGCATGCCCATAAAAGGAACTGACTGTGACAAGTGAGCACACAGAGAGAGAAACATACGAGGTAAACTCCAGGCAGATGAAGCAAATGGAGGTTTTAAGAAAAGAAATGAAAAGGATATTAATTGTATGCTTTAGTGTGTCAATACAGGTGGACTTCTTTCAACCTACAATCTTGAGTACAGCGGCAAAACCATTGATTAACAGAATTGGGAGGAAAACAGGCCAGATTTTGGCTTAAAATTTTACAGCTTGACCTCCCACTTGTCCCGATCCTGAGAAGAAGCTCATAGGACAGTTAATCTCCTGATGAAGACCGACAGAACATCGTGGACTTCAAGAATTAACAGCAGGCAAAAGACAGTGCAACTGAAACTACACTGACGATACCAGCAGCAGCATGGAAGAAAAGCACGTGATGCAAAATGCACGGTGAACTGCAGGCTGGTAAGAACAGTGTGACATAACTGTTTAAAGACACTGAATGGGATATTTTGCCAGGCTGGGATTTAATCTAAAAGGAAAATACTGAAAAGAGCAACGGAGAAGAAACAGAGAAGAAACAGACTGTGTTTGCTGGGGATCACAAGACAACAAAGGACACTAAGAGAAGGGCACAGGGGCCAGTGGGAAGGTGAAGCCCAGACGAGTTCGACTGCGAGAATAGAGGGTACAATTGGGTTGAAATTGAAGCCGGAACTCAGGATGGTTTAGGGATGTCCACGTCACAAACAAAGAGGTAAACAAGAAGAAGGTAAAATAAAGAGAGAAAATAACTGACAATTACATTAATGAATAGAAGACACACATACAGATATTACATAGATTTATTTTTAGGATAAAGGGGAGAGCTTATACGTAGAAATGATTTTTTATACATATTGCATTTTGTGCCTTTAAGGGAGTTGTGGCTCAATTCGTCTCTTGTGGGTCACGAGCCTTTGGCTAGCGCTATGATTAGCCAATCTACTGTGAGGATGATATGAGTTATTGAAGGATTGCACACGCTTACAGACACAGAGTCCATAAACACACATGACAGTATTGATTCCAGGCAAAAGGCCTCAAATTAATTTAGCGTTTAACTGAACTTGAGCTGGCCCTGTAATAAGTGACAGAAAAGAGGAACTGAATAGGAGTTTCTTGCTTTAGAGAAGGACCAAAGGAAGGAAAGCATATATTTTGGTTAAGTCTGATAAACTAGAATGAGAAGGTATTGTTACATCAAAGGAGCAAGATGAAATAAAAAGGCTGTACCAAAAACAGGTTATAACATAGGAAATGTGAGTTTTAAAATGAAGTTAGTGTTAACACACAGGAGTTGTTTCAAGGCAGCGTTTAGCTGTGATAAAATGTATGCGTGAGTAATTGCTTATATGTTTAAACTTAATTGATTAAAGTGGTTGGGTTTTTTGGATCTTTTAGTAGAATAGGCGCTTATAATGATTTTCTTGTGAAAGGAGATTCTAGGTCAGAGTGGAGGCCTTGCAGCAGCGAGAGTTCTGTGTACAGGATGTTGATGATTAGATAAGGCAAGCGACAGGAAACGCATGCAGGGACGTGAAAGCAGCGTTTTAAGAGTTTTAAAATGATGAGTAACGTTGAAGAATATATATAAATACAAGTCAATAAGTCAAGAAGATAATTAGGATCAGGCTTTTGATTAAAGAGTCCCAAAGATGATAAGTTAGGGAGGTGCAGGAAAAGGTGTTTTGTTTGCTTTACAGAAGATCTTGGCGACCACAGGGAGGTGAGGATCCTGGAGGCCCGAGGCATGATGGACCACAAGAGAGGGACGCAGAAAAAACCTAATCTTACGCATGGAGTGTTCTCGAGGGGGAGCTGGTGTTTATTACTGGACCACTTAGATGACATGAGGTTGTCTGATTTGCTGAGCCAGAGGATGGCTAGAGAGGGTCAGAGCGGGAGTGGTGACCACGATGTCCATGATGCCATGGATGGACATGGAAGCAGCTGAGTGGGCCGAGGAGTGACCCAACACAATGTATTGTGACCTCTGGTGTTCCAGAGGTCGAGAGAGGGAGTATTGAGATTGGAGAGATATTTTGCTGCTATTGTTAAAGGCTCATGTTCTCACTTAGAACATCGATTTCTACTTACATTTCTTTCTGGGAAAAATGGGGATTACTTTGGAAACAGGAAGTATTTTCCCCAATAAGCAGCCCTGGATTAGTAAATCACTCCAACATGTTCTCAGGCAGAAGAAGCTGTCTTGTTATGAGGGAGAGAAGAAAAAGATTGAGGCACAGAAACTTGTTGAAAGAGAGATAAAGCAGCTAAAATCAGGTGTAAAAGTAAAGCAGAGGATGAGCTGAATAAAGGACACTCAAGGCTGGCTTGGAAAGGAATGAAGTCCATGGTGGGGATGCAGAACAAGGAGCAAAGATGAATGTGATGCTGAATCAGCAGAAGACTTGGACTCATTTGATTCCAGCTTTGATATCATTGATTTCAATGAAGAGCTTTGTGATTGTAGCAAAGGGCTGGTAGCTCTGAGAGTCCCACTGATGAGGTGTTTGTGTGGAAATCTCTTAGTGGGACCAAAGAGAGAAAAAGCCCTGGTCCTGATGCTGTGGGAGGGAAATGATTGAAGTGTGCTGTGAGGAACTGACTGGGAGATTTTCACACATTTTCCAGTCCTCCTTGGAACAACAGGAAGTTCCCAGCATATGGAAACAAAGGTTAAGTGTCCTATGGCACTCAGTGATGATGGTGCTGTGGCCCCACCACCTCCACCTCTTTGTAAAGGAACTAACTGTCATCTGAAGCTTCAAATGGAACTAAGACTTCCTCCACTAGGTGGCAGTGTCTGATGAGAAAGTGTTAGTGGAGCTGGCCTGGAGTCAGAAACAGGAAGATGCAGGATTTGGGCTGAAATGGGGAAAAGTGGTTCGCACTAGTGCCTTAAAGCAAGAAGGTTGTAGGTTGAAGCTTGTTGGCCTTTCTGTGGAGGTTGGATGTTCTCCCACAGTCCAATGAAATGCTGCTTAGGTTCATTGGTGCTTCTAAATTGGCTGTAGGTGTGGATGTGAGAGAGTGCTTCTCTGTCTCTCTCTGTTGGCCCTGTGATGGACTGCTCACCTGTGCAGGTGGACCACGCCTCTTGCCCTATGACAGCTAGGGCACAGGCTGCAGCCCTGTGAGCCTAAGCTGAATAAACAGTTAGCAAAAATGATCCATAGATGGCCTGAAATCCCCCAGTTAGCAGTTTGGTAGATAGCTATGACATGCTAATCCCATCCAGCAGCTGTATTCTACCTGTAAGCTGATCCCTGCTGAGCCAAAGCACTTTTTCATATACAAATTACAACCTTTAATAGAAACCTATTGGTCAGCATCTTATTAGCCTGCTGTTAGCTTCATTCCACAGAAAACTGAGAGAAACTAACAGAGTTGATAAAGAATAAAGAGAAATGTGCTGATTTAAAGCCTTTGAAGTGCTTCAGATGATCTCTGTCCACTTCTGTCCACTCATTCATTCATGTAAGCTTTCTAATGCAGCTTTGATCTTCACAGTCTGCTTCATGAAACTCATTCTAACCCTGAATGTCAGAGTGTTCCTCCTTCTCTTTCCCATCATTCATGCTGGCAGTGGAGGAGATTTGGATGTTGGACTGTGTTTTGGATGATGTGTGTATGTTTGTGTTGGACTGCTGTCTGTAAAGCAAACGCACATTTTGCTTTGGATTTCAGTGTCAGACAGACTTTAAGGTGGAATGAAGAGTTGGAGAGTTTCACAGTGAATTATCCAGTGGAGGATTTTTCTTCTTCTTTGAAGGTTTGAAATGTGAACATTGTTCTGCTGCAGTCAATGGACTAAACCAGAGAAGAAGAAAACAGACTTTACCATGAAGATCCTCAGTGTGGATCAGTATAATATCAGCCTGATGTCTGCAGTTTAGTGTCAGCACAACTTTCACATCATATTCATCTCAGCACAACTAAAACATGCTGACTGACCTCAGAGTTTCAAGTCCACATCCTGGACTCTCCAGGAAACCACACAGATGCTTCACTCCTGAATCCTGCAGCTTGTTGTTGGAGCTCAGCTCCAGCTCTCTCAGATGGGAGGGGTTGGACTTCAGTGCTGCTGCCAGATAATCACAGCTGATCTCTGACAAACCACAGCCCTCAATCTGTATAAAGAATGAAAGATGTAAGTTTATTAGACAAAGTGTGAGCTTGAAATCATTCAGTGTTTCATCATCTGTTCAGAGCTGAAGAAGGTTCAGAATGTAGAAGTTTAGAAAATGGAAACTCCAAACAGCTGAAGCCAACAGGAAGCAGCTTCAAACAAACACAACAAGAGAAAAAACTCTGAATGTTTCACATTAAAGTCGTACATTTATCATAAAAACAGGACAAAGACTTGAAAAAGTCGTGTTTTTCCTTCCAGGAACCACAAGGCTTCACTTTTAAAGGTGAAGTGTGAAAGAAATGGACATATTTGAAGTCCAACACCTTTTTCCAGTCACATGATTAAAGCAGACAAACTACAAGCTCATTTTCATTCCAACAAGTCATCTTCTGACCTGGACTAACAACACTGGTCTCTATGTGCAGCTGGCTGTGAGACCAGTGCTCAGGGAGCGTCTACAAAGTGCAACACTGAAAGAACATCACACACTAGCTGTGTCCCAAAATGTCGGCTGCATCCTTCGGAGGACCCGGTATTCGCGGTCTACGTGGGCCGGGTCCTTCAAAGACCGAAAAGGCTGGAAGTGCGAGGCTGTGAAATGGGAAAGTCTAGCCTTCAGATTTGTGTCACCGCTGTGTCGGTGGAGTTTAATAAACTTGGCTGTCTGCTCCTTGCTATTTAAAATATAACAGGACACTGGCGTAAATTCTCGACCATCTCACACTTCTGTTTAATCAGTTTCCTGTTTAACGTTTATTCAGCTGTGTGAAAATCCCGGAGGAACTTTGATCTCAGCCAAACCGATTTACTCCGGAACAAATAAAACACTGAAAAAAAGCAAACAATTACATTTTTAAGTTCTCCGAGTGACTTATATATCATGTTTAACCTGAGTAGCGAAAGAGCAGGGGTCTGAAAACGATGAAGCCGGGCGTCCGCTGCTCTCGCCGGCTGGAGTGACCATTGAACCCCCCGGCTTGCTAGCGAGCGGGTGGGGAACAGACGTCTCCGAAAACGTCGGCACACTTTTGCAAATATGCGATGTCTTGATAAACCAAGCAGATATTTGAAGTTTACACAGCTACTTTCTCGCCTGAAAATATGTTAAAAGTTTATTTTGTGACCCAGAAAGATTAATAAGAGTAATTTGAAAACTTAGTAGCAGCCGCCATTGTTGGCAGCTGAAATTTGGCTGGGCCGCGCTATGAATTCTGGGATATGGTGGGCCACGAAGGACACACCCGACCCATCCTTCAAATTCGGGGAAATGAAGGACGCATTTGTCGGCCGCATTTGAAGGAGTCGACAAATACGGACAGCCTTCATCGCCTGGCTGTGACGTAATCGGCCTTCAAATGCAGCCTCTGGAGGATGCAGCCGACGTTTTGGGACACAGCTACTAATTTGCTTCCATCATCCAACCTGAAGAGGAAACAGAGACGGCTCCCCTTCAAAGTAAAAGCTGCTCCTTTTGGACACAGTATCAAAGAAAGTCTACAGTATAACATAGAAAAGACAGAACAAAGTTTTGGTTGTTTTTAAATTGTGCAGAAATGAAACTACACTAAGCTCAATTATGTGACAGACATTTCATCCCATGTCAGTTTGGCCTCATCCTGGGCCGGATTATCCAGCACACACTCTGACCACAGGCCCAGGGGCCACGCACAGCTGGGCTCCATCCAAGAGACAGGAAACAAACCAACACAATAATAAAAAGCACCATGTGATCTTCTTACATCTTCAAGACAAACATAGTAAAAACATGAGCATATTTGTTTCCTGATAAAATGATGTGACAGGTAGAACAGAGTAAAGTGGTGGTGTTACAGCCTTTCTCCCCTCTGCTGCCGAGGCTGTTAGTCTCTCCCAAACTCAGCTACAGGACTTCCAAATGAATGAAAGCAGCAGAAGTGGCTTTACAAATGAAAGAGGAAGAGGAGAAGAAGAGGAGAGGGAGGCCACCCTGACCATCACTCCAGCTGAAAACATCACACTTCCATTAAAGTTGGTGAGGAAATGTTGAGCAGGATGAGCTGCTGGCTAATCTGGAGGCTGTAGCAGCAGCTCACAGTCACAGTGGATTTCCACTCATGAAAAAGCTCTGGCTGCTTCATTTCTCATCTCATATCAGAGACTTTAATGCTTCACTGAAGCTGTACTGTGATGCTTCCATATCCCAGTGAGGCCTCCATAATGATTTCAGCTGTTCTGTACACACACTGTGTGCCCTGTATGGCTCAAAGTCTCTGCAGCCTGTTTTTATCTGCTATCATCAGATCTTCATCATCCTCATTCACATCCCTCACACACTCTACAGCCTCATCAGCACTGACTTCATCTTCACTGACTGATGGAGCACAACATGAACCTGTGGAGGCTGAAACACTGTCCTGTCAAACATCTCCCCGTCACCACTCCACTTCTGTCAGCCTTTAAATGAACCCTGCTCAAGTCTGTCACTTCTGTTTGGAGCCAAAAGAGGTTAAAGATTATGCCACTAAATTCTTGTCTAGAAAATATTAAAAGTGTATTTGGTGACACACAAAAAAGGGTAAAGTCTAAGTATAGTTTGGGTCCACACATGTCCAAACCCTGGCGTGTAGGCCTACTTAGTATTGAGAAAAGCCCACTAAAAGAACGCCCACCAGACCAAAGCAATGGTTTTGACTTGGTCAGCATTAACCCCGCCCCCTGACCTTGATGGGTGAAGCTGACAAATAAAATGTATTTCTGAACAGCGATGCAGGGCCAGGAGTAGCAACGTGAATTAAATAAATACATCATTAAATAATTCATTGAATGTGTCAGTAAAATAATTAAAATAGAAAACAAACCAACAAAATATGTAATTAACTAATTTGAATTGTACATAAATAAATAATGAATTATTTTAAATGAAATTAACCGATAATTAATTATCAATATCTTTTTTAATTAATTACTAAAATAAATAATTCATTAGTGATGTATTTATTTAATAAACCATAAAATTATTGCTAGTTTACTCAAAATAAATTTAAGACATCAATATTAAAGGTTAAATTATGATAATGAATACATGCAACTATAACTGATGATGTAAGAATTTGGATTTTTTAAGCTAAAGTGAAGGTGCTGACTCACTTGGCATGTTACTCTCAAATCCTCCCTAATAACAAGAACATAATTACACTTTAGCCACAAGAGGGCAGCAGCATTAATACAAGTCACGTGTATATAAAGGTACAGTGATTATATTACAGTGATTTTGACAATAACAAAACAGAAGTTGATGGCAGTGTGTTTTTCCATAACATACCAACCAAATTAAATAGTAAAAACTTTATAACTTACAGAGCTTTTTTACAGGCTTTGACCACTGGCAGCAGCCTCAGAAGAGCCTCCTCTGAAGCAAAGTATTTCTGCAGGTCAAACACATCCAGATCTTTTTCTGATGACAGTAAGATGAAGACCAGAGCTGACCACTGAGCAGGAGACAGTTTATCTGTGGAGAGACGTCCTGATCTCAGGGACTGTTGGATCTCCTCCACTAGAGAACGATCATTCAGTTCATTCAGACAGTGAAACAGATTGATGCTTTTCTCTGCAGACAGATTCTCACTGAGCTTCTCCTTGATGTACTGAACTGCTTCTTGATTGGTCTTTGAGCTACTTCCTGTTTGTGTCATGAGGCCTTGCAAACGAGTTTGATTAGTCTTCAGACCCAAGAGAAAACGGAGGAACAAGTCCAGGTGTCCATTGGGGCTCTGTAAGGCCTTGTCCACAGCACACTGGTAGAAGTATTTCTCTAGTCTTGAAAGCTTGTTTGTTGTTTCTTCCAGCTGATTGAGTCCAGAGTTGATGAAGGTCAGGTGGACATGAAGAGCAGCCAGAAACTCCTGAACACTGAGATGAACAAAGCAGAACACCTTGTTCTGGTACAGTTGTTTCTCCTCTTTAAAGATCTGTGTGAACACTCCTGAGTACACTGAGGCTGCTCTGATATCGATGCCACACTCTGTCAGGTCTGGTTCATAGAAGATCAGGTTTCCTTTCTGCAGCTGATCAAAAGCCAGTTTTCCCAGTGACTCAATCATCTTCCTGCTCTCTGGACTCCAGTGTGGATCTGTCTCAGCTCCTCCATCATATTTGATACTCTTGACTTTGGCCTGAACCACCAGGAAGTGGATGTACATCTCAGTCAGGTTCTTGGGCAGCTCTCCTCCCTCTCTGGTTTCCAGCACATCCTCCAGAACTGTAGCAGTGATCCAGCAGAAGACTGGGATGTGACACATGATGTGGAGGCTTCGAGCTTTCTTGATGTGGGAGATGATCCTGCTGGCCTGGTCCTCATCTCTGAATCTCTTCCTGAAGTACTCCTCCTTCTGTGGGTCAGTGAACCCTCTGACCTCTGTCACCATGTCGACACACTGAGGAGGGATCTGATTGGCTGCTGCAGGTCGTGTTGTTATCCAAAGGCGAGCAGAAGGGAGCAGGTTCCCTCTGATGAGGTTTGTCAGCAGCTCATCCAATGAGGTGGACTTTCTTGTTTCAGTCAGGATTTTAGTTTTGTTGAAGTCCAAATTAAGTCGACACTCATCCAGACCATCAAGTATGAACACAACCTGGAAGTCTTCAAGCCTGCAGATTCCTGATTCGTTAGTTTGATTAAAGAAGTGATGAACAAGTTCCACCAAGCTGAACTTTTCCTCTTTCAGCACATTCAGCTCTCTGAAAGTGAATGGAAATATGAACTGGATGTCCTGGTTGGCTTTGTCTTCAGCCCAGTCCAGGCTGTATTTCTGTGTTAAGACTGTTTTCCCAATGCCAGCCACTCCCTTTGTCAGCACTGTTCTGATTGGTTCGTCTCTTCCAGGTGAGGCTTTAAAGATGTCTTCTTGTCTGATTGTTGTTTCTGGTCTGTCTGGTTTCCTGGATGCTGTTTCAATCTGTCTGACCTCATGTTCATCATTGACCTCTGCAGTCCCTCCCTCTGTGATGTAGAGCTCTGTGTAGATCTGATTCAGGAGGGTTGGGCTTCCTGCTTTAGCGATGCCCTCAAACACACACTGGAACTTCTTCTTCAGTTGGGCTTTAAGTTCACGTTTACAGAGTGGAGCAAATATTTCTGAAGGTAAGAAATTCAGAAAAAAATATTATATAATAAATATCATAGCCTTTCAGTACCCTGAAAGGATGAATGTCTATTGGTCCATTTCTTGAGCTATTAGGAAAGATCAATATTCAGTCTTTAGAGAAATTCTCTTACTGCTCTGCAGATGGTCAGCCATCTCATGCTGCTTAAGTCTCCTCAAGAAGTGGAGTGTGATCTTCAGAAATGCTTCTCTGCAGCTCTTTCTTTCATCTTCATCCTCACCTTCAAACATCTCCTCATCCTCCATCTGGCTCTTTAAAGTTTCTGGGTGATCTGGACTCAGAAGCTTCTGGATCTTCTTCAGCTCGTTCTTCACAAACATGGTGATGTTGTCCTCCAGCCGCTGGAAAAGAAGACTATATGAATTACCCAGTGGTAAATGGACTGGTTCTTATATAGCTCTCTTTGATACTCTGTGCACACAAAGCATTTTATACAACATGCCTCATTCAACCAAGCACATTGTTCTATGCTTAAATACTTTCTTTCACACTCTGATGGATGCATCAGAGGGCAGCTTGGGTTTAGTACGTTACCCAGTACATTTGCCAGCCAGGGTTTGATTCACAAACCTTCTGACTAGTAGCTGACCTGCTCCCCTCCTGAGCTACAGTCACCCCAATCTGACTGAAATCATGGAGCCCAAACTCTGATTTATGTTGGACACACTGACAATCCTCTGGTCCACAAAGTGCAGCATAGAGGTGACTGAAAAGAACAAATGTAAACGTAGTACTACAAACCATAACCACAGAGTCCAGGTGTGTTTGATGTTGCTGTGCAGACTGACCAGTGGAAACCTCTGCTCTCTGCTGGTCCACTCTGTGGAGGAGTAATGTATAATTAGCTCATGTTATGTCTGTCCACACACAGACACAAGCTAAAGGTCCATGAAGTGATGTTTGGATGGGTTCAGTCAATCAGATGACTGTCATGGTGAAGCTTTGCTAGTCCTGCTGATCCCACTGAGAATTAACAACTCAGTTTCCAGATGTCTGTAGTTTTCTGCTCAGTTTCTTTAGTCCCAACAGCTCTTACCATCTCCTGCATAAAGCTTTCCCTCCATGCTCAGATGCCCTGGAACAAGGTGCTCTCTTTATATCAGTGACTGGTTTAAAGGGACAACTTGCAGTGCTCGCCAAACTTTGTGTCAGCAAAAGTAGTTCTAATGTTTCTTACATTTATTACATTTTTACACACACAAATCAATGAACGCAAAAACATAAACTTTCCAGATATTTTGTTTTACAATGTTACAAAACTCAGTTCACAACTACACAGTCTGATTTACAAGTACAAAATATTTATGACCACAGTTTGAGCCGATGTATGTCCCGAGTCTGTGGACTCAGTAGTTTTGTTTTGATTGTTATTGTCTTTTGTTACAATTTCATTCTGATTAAGATTTTCTAGTTCTGAGGTTTTGGTTTCTGTGTTCCCTCTGTACTGTGTTAGTATTGTGTCTCTGTGTTCACTTCCTGTTTTATTTTGACAGTGCCATGTCCTATGTTAGTGTGTCTACTTTTGCTTCCCCTTGTCTGGTTATGTCCAATGAATCCTGCTGTGTCTCCCTTTTCTCATTCCCTGATTGCTCTTTTGTGTATATGAGCCCTTTGTTTTCTCCTGCTTGTTGCTGGTTCGTCTGTGTTGTCTCCCCGTGTCTCCGTTTAAGGTTTCAGGTTAGTTTTTTGGTTTTTTCAGTAGAGGTTATCTTAGCTTCTGCACAGGCCATCTCCACTGCACTTCACCGTTTCAATAAAGCTCACTCACTTCACAGCAGTGTCGGCATCTTGGGTCCTTTATTAAATTCAACATGGCTCGCCCCGCTAGCCGTGACATAAGATGTGAAAACAATATCCAAAAAACACGAGAGACAAACAGGGAATAGTTTTAAGGTGCAGGGCCAACAAACTGAGTCTAGCCATGAACTCAGAGTTGATTGAATTAGCATTTTGAATTGGCTGATCTGAGTTACTTCAATCAAGTCTATGTTCACTTTGAGTTAAGATTATACGTGATTGATGTAAAAGAAAAAAGCCATCATCAGCAACTGATTCTGATTTAGCAGGTTTTCTAAACGGTACCCATCCCTAGCTGGCTGTAGTTAAACCTTTACTTAAAAAGCATCCCTAGACCCAGCTGTCTTAGCTAATTATAGGCCGATCTCCAACCTGACAATCCTTGAAAGAGTAGTTGGGGGGAGACAATCAGAGGGGCAGTGTGATGATCTTAGGTTACAAACTACCGCAGTCAAGTCATTGAGGGAGACGGGATCAAACTGCTCTAAGACAGCTGAGCACACAGGAGAAAGACTCGGATCTGAGGCAGAAGTCGGCGAGACAAGAGCCCTAATAGATAAAACCTTGTTGTTAAAAAATGCTAAAAAGAGTGAAGCTGAAAAACTAGTTCATGCATTTATTACTTCCAGGCTGGACGACTGTAATTCATTATTATCAGGAAGTCCTAAAAACTCGCTGAAAAGCCTTCAGCTGATCCAAAATGCTGCAGCAAGAGTCCTGACAGGGACTAGAAAGAGAGAGCAGATTTCTCCTGCTTTGGCTTCCCTTCATTGGCTTCCTGTTAAATCCAGAATTCAAAATCCTGCTCCTCACATACAAGGTCTTCAATAATCAGGCCCCATCTTATCTTAATGCTGCACCACAACACCTGATCTCTGGTTTCCTCACCTCTTCAATCCCACTTTAATACTTGACTAAACTCATTTTCCTGTTTAGGTGTTGAGGCAAAGCCGCCCATCTACAATGCAGGCAACAGCAAACGGAGCTATTTTTTATTCCCTTTGGGTTTTTTCTACTTTTGTGCTACAAAATGTTCAAGCTGATTAAATTCATTAGAATAAAAGTTCAGATAATTCTCTCATATTAATGCTGGAGGTAGAAATTCAGGTAACTTTGCACAAAAACTGGCAGAAATTTCCTTCAAAGATGGAGTTTTTACTTTAATACTGTGAGTACATTTCAGAGCCTGTACTCTTTTACCTTTACTTGAGTAAAGAAGTTGAATCAGTATTTCAGCTTTAAGAGGGTATTTTAACACAAACATCAGTCCTTCTACTTCAGTATGTTTGACACTTTGTTTAATCATCATTTTTAATGATCAAATATAATTATTATTGTTATTTGTGGATTTTAAATGTCCTTGACAGAGACAGATGATGATCGTTATCCTGCACTGTGGTCTCAGGTTTGGTCGAGCTAGCACAAAGAATGGCTATGTTGAACTTCCTCCTGGGATTCAATTCAATTCAATTCAATTTTATTTATATAGCGCCAAATCACAACAAAAGTCGCCTCAAGGCGCTTCATAGATACAGAGAAAAACCCAACAATCATATAACCCCCTATGAGCAAGGTAGGGATCTACACTAAGAAGTGAGTCCAACATTAGCAGGGTCTCTTTCCTTTATCTGGATTCACTTTAGCATTCACAGTCACGTGAAGCTTGTTATTAACTCGATAAGTCAACCCAGGGTTTCAGCTGAGCGCTCACATGAAACACATGGTGTTGGCAGCATCTGATCAATCATATTCATGGAGACGTGTATCAGCAACAGAGCAGCTGAGTTTGCAGAAGGAAGTCAAACTAAACCACAGGAACAATATGAGGAGATTACACACATAATAAAATACTAGCAGTAACACAGCTGCTGCAGACAAATCAGTCGTGTGATCGTGTGTGAGAGGAGAAGGACTGTAAAGGAGTTTGGTGTTAAAAGCTCTGTATGAATGTGGGAGACTTTGAAGGGCTTTAAAAAGGCCAATATAAAATAAAAGGCAGCAAAATTGCTGACTGTGAAAGTCACCAGACTTATCAGACCTCTGTGATTAAGACCTGTAAGAACACCTATTTGTACTTGTTGGCATTATATCAAACACACACGTATATTAAGCCTTGTGGACAGTCATAGCCTGCTGCTAGCATGAATGCTAAATGTACTGCTGTGGATGATCAGCAGAACAAGATGTTGTCAGTTTGACTGTTTGCTGTATTTAAAGTGTTTTTCTCAGTTCATCTGTATTCAAAGTGCATTCGGGGCTTTAGCTGACAGCTCTTTGTGCTAACAAACTAAACTCTCTTAGTTTAAGCCAACAGACTTTACCAAACACAAAGCCTGCTGCTGCCTCCATGGGTTAGCTTGTGTGACTGGTGTTTGCACCAATGAAATCTAAATCACACTAATGTGTCCTCCAAGGTGTTTGGTGGGAGCACTGAGTGAAACATAAGAGCTCTGGTAAAATAACAAACAGGGCTGTGAGAGCAACTGAAGTGATAAAAATACTGTTTAAAGATAAAAAACACTTTGATGTTCTCTCGTCACCTAACAAAGTCCAAACCCTGTGAACTATTTTAGCTTTAATAATTGTGGATTCAGGTATCCTGCCCCCATCTTTGGACATTTGTAATTAAATATTTTAAAACTCCATCAAAGACTCCTGATGTGGCTGTTTGGAGAAGGAAAAGAGGGACAAAGTGGAGCGTCGAGCTGAGGCTTCATTCACTGCAAACCTACAGTTATGTTTCCTTATTTCTGCTGTTTGCATGTTCACAGCTGAAATAAAGCTGCCTCTTTGACTTCATCCTGTTGTGTTTGGGTCCAATCCTGCCTGCCACACAGCGCTACAGGACAAAGTCTAATATTTTTTACCTTTTTAATGAATCTTTGGTCATATTTATCCAGGAAAACACAAACATGTAAAGGAGTCATCACAGGTCTCTGACCTCGTTAGTCCAGATTCAGCACTGAAGTTTGGAGGGTAATGTTTGGACCCATCACTCCTCACAGACGGACAGCTGGATCCTGCAGACTGTGACCTCTGACCTCTGCAGACACAAACATGTTTTATTCAATGATCAATTCTCTGATAAAGTGATTGAAGCAGCTGTGATCACACAGACTGCAGATAATGCAGCTGTTTCCTGTCAGTAACAGTCCTCTTAGATTAGAGTTCAGCTTTTTACAGGAAAACAAATGTCCCTGAATGCAACAGTGAGACACAGTCTGCCTGTGTGGCTGTGATAGCTGCCGTTAGGAGCGCTCATGTGTTTGCAGTTAGACGAGGAGATGTTACCATCATGGACACGTTAACAAATCCTGCAGCATCACGTGGCACAAACACTTTGTGTTCCTGTCATCTGCAAGCAACAGGAAGTTCATTAATAAAGGCGGGATGGAGACGTGACTGTGATGGTTCTCATTCATCCAGCTGTTACACACATCTGGGCTCACACGACGAGCCTTTGTCTAATACAGCAGCTGCTCTCTGAACACTTTTCTGAAGACGAGCTGCACAAACCTTTGTTTGCTTTCTAGAGCAGCGTATCAAAGTCAAACTACCCACTGCTAGCAGCTGTTTCTATCATAGTTTAGGATCCAGATGTGTGAGGTCTAAATTTACACCTCTGATTAAAATACATAGTTAAAATCAGCCAATTGTGTCCAGATGTGTCTTAAACCAGATAAACTGACAGTTACAGCTGAGCCTGTGTGTCCTTGGAGACACTGCTCTGCTACAGAGATGCATTTTAGAAACCAGGAAACATCAAAATCATTTAAATCAGAGAGTTCTTGTTACTAACAGCTCACCTCTCTGCAGCAGACACAGGCTGGGATTTAAAATCAATGCCTCGACGATTGGACCAGTCACTCTTTAAGGACACAGAGGTGGATGGTTTCTGATTGACGCTAAAAGTAAGTGAACATGAAACATGTGTCACATCCAATGTGTCCAATACATTACATAAAAAGTATAAATAAAGTATTAAATAGTTTATTATTTAAATTGTTAAATAGTAAAAAGCTGATTAAAATTTCAAACATTTTAATACTGACATGAACTTACTTTTCGTCAGATGACTTTTTTCGCCCTAAATTACGAAAGAAATGCTTCACCCGTTTGCTCTTAGAGGACACAGAGCTGGGTGGAGGTCCAGGCTGGTTCCTGTGAATAATGATGCAGCAGTGATGTGAGTGCTGAGCTGTGACATGGAGAAGAGTCATGGACAGTTAGAGATGGTCATCTCACCTCTGAGCTTTGGTCTGGCTCTCATGTTCCCCACACAGAGTGCTTTTAGAGGGAGGGACTCCCTCCTCTCTGTCCTCACACTGATCCATGCTGCTCAATTCACATCAGCTCACACACACTTTCTACCTTCACCTGCAGAGGAAACACAAATGTGCACATCAACTGAGAGCTGCAGAGGTCGTGTCTGATGTGTTGGACTAACATCCATCTGAGACGCAGCTTTCATCAGTTCACTACAAAAAGTGTCACAGAGCCCAGTTCAGCCTCCAAATCCTCCATTACTGTAGTCCTACAAAGCAGCAGGTCAAACATGGCTGCAGAGAGCAGCTTTATGTCAGTAACCATGTCCAGGACCGAGCTGACTGCTTACAGAGTTCATACTCTAACTGCTAGCTGCTCTGCTAGCTAAGCTAACTCAGTAACAGTGACTCTGACAGCAGTTACTGTGGAACAGCGGCCGAGCTCAGGACACATTCAGTGTGTTTAGTCTGAGTCCTGGACTCTGATTCAATGGATTCAATCCAGCTCAGAGTTTCATGTGTTCATCAGAATAAAATACATGTACTAATATAACAGAAGTAATGCTCTGAATGCAGGACTGTAATGGAGGATAAATAAGGTTTTTACAGCCTGAAAGAAACATTCAGTTCATATATTTGTAGACAGTGAAGCAGTTTTTAATACTGCAGCTGTTTCCTTCACCTGTGTGTGTGTGAGCCACACCTTCATGTGCTGCTTTAGAAATATGTGGTCTGACTGCTCAGACTGAGTCTAGGAGGAAAGTTCACACGCTGGAGAAAGTTTTGTTCCTAACTTTGTCAGAGTTCGGCTCCAAAGACAAAGAAGACGGAGCTCACAGTCTGTAGATGGTCCTCAGTGTGTGTGTGAAGCCAAGAAAGCACACAGGAGTGTGTTTATGTCAGCAAATCAGTGTGTGTGAAGAATCTGAGGGAGTGTGTGAATGAGACTGGAAAGAAATAAAAGAGTTTTTCTTCAAAACTATTAGCGAAACCATTAGTAATGAAATGTTAGCAACGACAATGAAATAATAATTCAAACGGTATTTGGTTTTATTTCCCCAAAGTAATTTTGGAGAAGCTGGGTGGCATTGAATTTCTTATAAAGTGCGACTTTGAAATTTCCAAATTAAATTATCCAATTTTCACAAACAGGTTCTCCAGTACTGGAAAATGATACACAAGCATATTTTTTCTCCACATACAAATTCGATTTGGAACAACAGATGTATACGATAAAAGAAAATCCATCTTTTATAAGGATTGGATGGATCATGGGATTTGGACGGTTTTACACCTTTTAGACAATGACGGAAATGTGTTAACATATAACAAACTCATAGATAATTACGGCAAATCATGTACTCAAAGTAAATTCATTAAAGTTGTGAAAGCCATTCCCCCTGCAAGGATTCAGATGTCTTCCCCAGATTGAACAACAACCTGTCAACAACATGCTGAGCTGTGACTCTTCTTCCCTCTAAAGTCCTGGTGTGAACACTCACCCTGCATCAGCTTCACCTATTTTAAATTGTTTTTACTTTTCAAACCGACGGATCATTTGAAGCCAACCATCCAAAAACTGCTTCAGCTGTGTTTGATGTTTATGCTACAGCCTGTTTACCAATATAATCAATATCAGATATCAGAGCAACAGAAACCTCGGTGATCAGGACGCTGGGACTGAGAACAGGAAGTGGCTCAAACGTCACAGTTTCATAACGTCACCCTGAACTCCACTCACGGAGTTTCTGTCGCCATTGTAGTTTTTAAAGTCCCGTGATAAAGGCGGGTCTTTCTGTGAATCCGCACGCTCATTGGCTAATAGCTCGAGATTGACACATCGTTATCCAATGAGCGTGCGGGAACTTCCGACATAAAGTTGTTTCCTTTGAAAAACCAAAGTCTGATTATTTTTGCCTCCACTGACGGAGCCTGTTGTTCCCGCCACAGAGACACAGTAATGTCAGAGCGGTGTTAACACTCACCCTGCCTCAGCACAGCTCTCACTCTCCTCCTGCTCTCTCAAACGGAGGCTCAGCTAAACTCACTTCCTCTCTACTTACAGGAAACCAGCGCTCAGAGGAGCCGACCGGCCTCACATTTCACCCACAGACACGAACAGCGTGGAATTATTTTATGTCATAAGAAGAAACATATTCATGTAAACACTCACCTGCCTCAGCTCCACCTTCCTCCTCCTGCTGCTCTGAACGGAGGCTCAATACTTTCACTTTCACTGCTGCTCCCTAAACACAGAGGATGCTGGGACTTGTAGTTGTTTCCTTCCGGTGCGGTCTTCCTCTTTGTTTGTTTGTGTTTGTGTTCAAGTTATTTCGATCATGTAAACATCAACAGAACACGTGAAGCCACACAGAGTTTGTATGTCGAGGTGGGTAGGAGGGTTTGAGGGTTTGGGGAGGGGTCATAGGGAAGAGGTCTTGGCAGTTGCAGGATCTCTAATATTAGAATCTAAAAATGTGTCTCATATAGGCCTCATTTTGGTACTTTGCACGTCACACAGTTTCAACAACTCCTTATATGGTACAAGTTCCTCTTTTCTGTCTGGCTTCCTGTATTTATTAATATGCTTGTATATTTCTACACTAACTTCCTGTTTTTCCAGTCTGGCTGAGCACTTAGTTTGTGAGTCAAAAGTGGCCTTGCTTTACAAACCTTCATTATTAAAGTACATAAAACAATATAATCAGAAAATAAGCACTAAGAATATATTAATTACATGACAGTTCTTCCCCTTTTCGTGTTTCCTAAGAAACACGACATAATTCCTAATTCATCCCATTAAGTTTACTTGCATGTTAAAAGGCTAAAATAATATAAGTGATTATGCTAAACAAAATGAAACCTTTCAATTGCCCAACCCTATCTGTCCCCTCAACGGATTGTATGTTTTCAATGTTTCCTTATTGTTTTGTCATAATTACTTCTATCCACAACAAATAAATCAAGCTCTAAGACAGCACCTGTGAAATGTGAAATGCCCTAAATCTACTTCCTACACCCCCTTTTTCTTTACCCAGAATCCCAATTTAAACCCATTTCTGACTTCCCTCAGTGCTCACTGTAAACTCCAAACAGATACAATTAGCTTTTCTGGTAAAAGGTCCTAGATTATTTTGTCAATCTTTGGAAACATCCTCTATAGAGTTAACCCGTTTCATCTTCAAAACTTAGTCCTTGTTTCTTTGCCCCCTTTAACGGGTAGAGCATATCCGGCCTGAACACTGTGTTTGGGCAATTTACATAACATAGAAATCCTACAACTATTCCTAAAGTCCCTCTCATTACTCTTCATTACTTTTATGCTCACATTTAACCTGTGTCTAACGAGCTTTTAATTTCCTAAACAACACATTTTCTGGAACTATGGTTCTCTGTGCTTCTTTTTGGGTTCCCCTTTCTCTGGTTGGTTCCGTTCGGTCTCGGGCTTCCAGGATTCTCGCCACCAATGTGGTCGCTGTGGTCCTGAAATCTTCTCCTGTAAAGGATAGAAAACAAAACGCCTCTCTCTGCTACACCTCAATAATCTACTGTGTGCATCTATTGTTCCCTTATGTCTGTGAAGGTTCTCAGTCATCCAGGTCATCGTAGTCAAAGGAGCTTGCAAAGAAAAGCGTCTGGACTTCTTTAAGTTACTTGAAGACGTTTCACCTCTCATCCGAGAAGCTTCTTCAGTTCTAAGGTCAAATGGTGGAGAGTCCCAGATATAAACCTAGTGGGAGTATCCCCCCCACAGAGGGACAAAAGGACCCCCTGATGATCCTCTAATCGCCTGAGCCAAGGTGTGAAACTGGGTGTGGGTCCCAATCAGCCAGAGTTTTGGGTGAGCTCAT
Source organism: Simochromis diagramma (assembly GCF_900408965.1). Lineage (NCBI taxonomy): Eukaryota > Metazoa > Chordata > Actinopteri > Cichliformes > Cichlidae > Simochromis > Simochromis diagramma. Next base: position 5,321 of record NW_024387087.1, on the reverse strand, counting down.
TGTGAAAGCTGGCCCCACCTTATCATGCGAATTCCTGAGATCAGATGGCCCAGGATGTGAGTGGGCGTTAAGGCGTCTGGGAAGGATCTCAAAACTGGATTATAGATGGCAGAGAGTTGGTGTCGTAAACTGTCCAAAATGTGAACATTGGCATCCTCGAAAGAGTGTCCTTTATCCTTAAGATGCAGATGGACTGCTGAGTCTTGTCCTGTGGAGGTGGCTCTTCTGTGTTGTGCCATGCGCTTGTGAAGTGGCTGTTTGGTCTCTCCAATGTAGAGGTCTGGGCATTCCTCGCTGCACTGTACAGCATACACCACAAAACTTCCACAGGACAAGACTCAGCAGTCCATCTGCATCTTAAGGATAAAGGACACTCTTTCGAGGATGCCAATGTTCACATTTTGGACAGAGAGGACAGATGGTTTGAAAGAGGAGTGAAAGAAGCCATCTATGTCCACTGTGAGCGACCATCTTTGAACATAGGCGGGGGTTTACGACACCAACTCTCTGCCATCTATAATCCAGTTTTGAGATCCTTCCCAGACGCCTTAACGCCCACTCACATCCTGGGCCATCTGACCTCAGGAATTCGCATGATAAGGTGGGGCCAGCTTTCACAATGAACTCACCCGAAACTCTGGCTGATTGGGACCCACACCCAGTTTCACACCTTGGCTCAGGCGATTAGAGGATCATCAGGGCATCCTTTTGTCCCTCTGTGGGGGGATACTCCCACTAGGTTTATATCTGGGACTCTCCACCATTTGACCTTAGAACTGAAGAAGCTTCTCGGATGAGAGGTGAAACGTCTTCAAGTAACTTAAAGAAGTCCAGACGCTTTTCTTTGCAAGCTCCTTTGACTATTGTTCCCTTAATTATTCAAAGTTGGTTCACAATATCATGTTCTGGGCTCTATCCTTTATATTAACTTTACTTAATCTTTACGTGATCTTTATTTACTTAATCTCAATGTTCTTTATGTGTGTGAGCAACACTTTTCATTTTATTAAACACACCCAGGGTCAGATATACACCATCACCATATCAGCATAAAAACAGACAGAGACGTTCCTCTTTCTGTCACATTCTTCCATACATGGCAATTTGTTTCACCTTCCAGATGATTCCTGGGGACTTACAATTTCTTGACTCTTCTTCTGTCACTTGTTACTAGGCAGCTCAAATGCAGTTAGAAGCTAAATGAATTCCAGGCCCTCGTCCTGGCCTATGTTTAACTCATTTGTGTTTGTAAGCATGTATGCGGTTTAACCTTCTGCTGCTCCAAGTCACTTACACATAGATCGTCGGGACATCGTGCCAAACAAAGCTTAAGACCTTGAATAGACTGAGCATCAATTCTTTCATGAGCACAATATGCAATGTGTGTATACAATGATTATAGCTGCACCTTTAATAAAAGTTTTAGTCTAATGCCAGTAGCTTTAATAAACATTTTAATGCAATGTTAATGATGAAGGCTATATTGTAGCAGTAAAGTATTTTCTTTATTCCCACATTCCCTCTCTTGACCTTTCAAAAAGAAAGGTCACCACACTTCGTGTTGTGTCACTCCTCGGCCCATTTGGCCGCTTCTATCTCCATCAATGGCATCATGGCCACCGGGACCACCGTTTCGGGGTCCACTGCCCTCGTTATTACCTTTTCCAGCAGTCCTCTGGGACAAGGAATGAGACAACAACCGCAGGTGACCAGTATCCCTAAAAAGCGGCAGTAGAAAACATTGCAGACATGAAAAACCCCTTCCACTTGGGTGGAAGGGGTTTTTCCCTCAAAAGAAGACTCAGAAGACTCCTCAAAACAAATCGTGTGGACTGACCAGCATCAAAGTGCGCTTGAAGAACTAATAGACTGTTTGCTCCACCCACCAGTGCTGGGGTTCCCAGATTTCACACAGCCGTTCATCGTACACACAGACGCCTCACACAAAGGGCTAGGCGCAGTGTTGTACCAGAGACAAGATGGTAAGCTGCGAGTTATTGCTTATGGCTCCCGTACTGTAACAGCGGCTGAAAAAAACTACCACTTCCATGCAGGAAAACTAGAATTTTTAGCATTGAAGTGGGCTATCACTGACAAATTCAGAGACTATTTGTACTATGCCCCAACATTTACTGTCTACAGCGATAACAACCCGCTAACGTACATTCTGTCAACAGCCAAACTGAATGCCACCACATCAAGATGGGTTGCTGAGCTCGCTGATTTTCACTTCACCATTAAGTACAAACCAGGGAAGGAAAACAGTGATGCAGATGCTTTATCAAGAATGCCACTTGATGTAGAAACCTTAATGAGAGACTGCTCTGAGGAAGTGCCACCGGACACTATTGCAGCTGCTATCCAGGCCATTGAGGTACAGAAAGACACACCTGCCGCATGGACACTCTCAGCTGCAGCAATGTCAGTCACAGCAGAAGGTGAGCCAGCAGAAGCAACATTCACACCCATACCAAAAGAACAGCTTAATGAAGCGCAAAAGTCTGATCCTGTTATAAGCCCTGTATTACAGTGTAAACAGACAGATTCAAAACCACTGCCCAAAGAGCTAAGAACATTTGACCCTAAGACAAAATGCTTGTTCAGAGAGTGGGGCAAGTTAAGACTGGATAACAATGGCATCTTGTACAGACTCACTTCTGCCCGGAAACAGCTAGTCCTGCCAGATCAGTTCAAAAAGACTGTACTTGAAGAGCTGCACAATAATATGGGCCATCAAGGTGTTGATCGCACAGTGTCTTTGATACGTGAACGCTTCTTTTGGCCACACATGCAGGCAGACATCGGGCATTATGTGACCAACGTTTGCTCCTGTGTAAAGCAGAAAAAGCCCAGCCATGAAACAAGAGCTCCTTTAACAAACATTGTAACTACGCGGGCCTTTGAGCTGGTGTGTATAGACTTTCTCCATCTTGAAAAATGCAAAGGTGGTTATGAATATATTCTAGTGATAACTGACCACTTCACACGTTTTGCCCAAGCCTATGCCACCACCTCAAAGTCAGGCAAAACTGCTGCAAACCTGATATTCAATGACTATGCCCTAAAGTTTGGCTTCCCCTGTCGCATTCACCATGACCAAGGAGGTGAATTTGAAAATCAGCTATTCAGTCAGCTCAAGAAACTTTGTGGCATGGCTGGTTCTAGGACAACACCCTATCACCCAATGGGGAACGGTCAAGTTGAACGTATGAACAGGACATTGTTGCAAATGCTTAGAACGCTAACTGAAACACAAAAGTCAAACTGGAAGGAATCTATCAACAAGTTAATGTATGCATATAATTGCACACGTTGTGAAGTCACTGGCTACTCCCCATTTTACCTACTGTTTGGACGGTCACCCAGGCTACCAGTAGATATGCTCTTTGGACTGTACTCAGAAACAGATTTTAGTGACCACAGAGACTATGTTGAAAAATGGAGAAAGGGCATGGAACAAGCATACTCTATAGCAAATGAGAATGCAAAGAAAGCTGCCGAAAAGGGCAAAAGACACTACGACACAAAAGTAAGGAGTTCTGTGTTACAACCTGGGGAGAGAGTTCTGGTCAAAAACCTGACACCTAGAGGAGTCCCAGGGAAACTGAGAGACTATTGGGAGGACACTGTTCACACAGTAGTCAGACAAATGGGGCCTGACCTCCCTATCTATGAGGTAAGACCGGAGAGAGGCAGAGGGCGCTCTAGAGTGCTTCACAGAAACTTGCTTATGTCATGTGACCACTTACCTTTTGAAAAAGTGCCTGAAAAAGATAATCGTACAAGACATGAATAGAAAAAGACTGATAAACCTGTCGCTGTTGTGCCAGACTCTGATGATGAGGGCAGTGTTGATGAATACCGCTGTCATTACGCACCACCTCAACCTGTGTCCCAGCCATCAGAACAAGAACTTCTCACAGCAACGTCTCAGCCCGCAGCTTCAGTCCCTGCTCTTGCACCAACACCAGAGCCTCTTGCTGGAGACCATCTGGAGGCGCCTGACCCAGCTGCCGTGGAGACAACTTGTGAGGAGGCAGAGCCCACTGCAGGTGACATACCTGCCCCTCCTCCACCTGTTGTACTCGAGAGACTTGAGGAGGAGACACCTCAGCGGCCACAGCGAGAGAGACACCCGCCAAGATGGATGACGTATGACCAACTGGGCACCCCATCTTGCTACAGTGTTCAGCCAGCACCGCAACTGCTTCCTGTGTACCCGGGCCTGGTTCCATGGTTTCCAGCTGTGCAGTCATACTGCACCCAGCCCATTGGTTTGTATGGACTCCAGCAAATGTAAGTTGACACTTTTCCACTGATGACTTGAGAACTGTACTTAAAGACTGTCATCAAGAAAAAGACATGAACTTTTCCCCATCTGTGGATTATAACCATAGACAATAGACTTTGTGAAGACTCACATATGGACTGGTTATAGACTTTGTCTTCAGTCACCAGTGATGGACTGTGGTGAAACAGGTGTTAAACCCACAGAATTAAGGACATTGGTTCACTCTACTGTTGATGTCCTGACTACAAGAGAATATAGACTGAAAAGCATCTTGTTGGTATAATGTCGGGACGACATTTTTTGAGTGGGGGAGAGTGTGACAGGTTGAATGACTACTGCATATAAAACTGTTCAGTTAATACTAATTCATATCTGTTGATATAAGGATGAAAATAATGTAAATATGGTAAGAAAATGGTTAAGAGTTTATTATTTTTCATGTTATATTAATGGCTTTCATGTTACTTAAGAGAACTACAATCTATACATCAGTAAGCCTTTTCTGGGATCGATTAGTAGTGTCTCTATTCTCCACTAGGGGGCTTTCGCGCGTTCTCCTCACTGCAATAAACTACTGCATGAGAGACGCAAGTCATAATCACTCTCGTGATTCTTTTCCCCTGTTTTCAGGTAAAAGTGTTTAAAAGTTGATATATTTCCAATGTGTACACTGTTAAGATATTTAAGAGGTAATCCTTCATTGTTTTGTAAGCTTTAGAAGCATTATATTACAGTTTTGTGCACATATACGTGGCGGTTTTGAGCTGTGTTTTGTACTGTGTAATGGCCATTAAGATAACTGCAGGAGCTAAAAACGCCGCGATTGTCAGCCATTTTGTCAGGAAACCTGCTCAAGTATATGTATAGTAAGCACTTTAGTATTTCGGTTTATTATTTAGTGTTTTTCTTCCACCATGTGACATTTAGCAGTACAAAATGTGAAACGTTTCTGCTCATTTTCACTGCAATAAACTACTGCATGAGAGACGCAAGTCATAATCACTCTCGTGATTCTTTTCCCCTGTTGTCA
>NW_024387086.1:0-32717 GCF_900408965.1 Simochromis diagramma | reverse complement strand
AATAAATATGGTGAAATAGGACATCCTTGGCGAATACCACGTTTCAGGTCAAATCTCGGGGTGGAGCCGTTAATCATTTTAATAGAACTATTGCCATTTGTGTATAAGGTTTTGACAGCTTTACAGAAAAACTTGCCAAAGCCAAATTTTTCCAAACAGTGGAAAATAAATTGATGTTCAATTGTATCAAAAGCCTTATAAAAATCCAGGAAGAGAATGAAGCTATTGTCAGGTATCAGATCAGAGTAATCAAGTAAATCCAAAACCAGTCTAATGTTATTAGAAATGTGTCTGTTTCTCTAAAGCCTGATTGTGTCTCATCGATAATTGTTTCCAAGACCTCTTTAATTCTGTTAGCAAGTATTAAAGCCATAATCTTATAGTCATTATTGAGCAGGGAGATGGGTCTCCAATTATCAATAAAGAGTAAGTCTTTGTTTGGTTTTGGAATAAGTGTTATGAGACCTTGAGTAAGAGAAGGAGGGAGGGTGTTATTCTCTATACTTTCTGTAAAAACCTGCAGTAAAAATGGAGCCGGGAGATTAGAAAATGATTTATAAAACTCTGCAGTCAAACCATCTGTGCCGGGAGATTTATTGGCCTTAAGTGCAGAAATGGAATTACAAACTTCCTCCACAGTCAGAGGGCTGTCACAATAACTTCTATCTTCCACAACAATAGATTTGAGGTTTTTAATATTATTGAAAAATCCTGTTGAGACAGCCTCATTATATTTTGAGTCGTATAGTTTAGTATAGAATTCGGCACAGAAATGTGAAATTTCTCTAGGATTGTCAGAGACAATGCCATTAATATTTAGTTGACGAATAGAGTTTGTTTTTGATCTGTATTTTTCAAGTCTGAAAAAGTAAGCAGAATTTTGTTCGCCCTCCTCCAGCCACCTCTTCCTGGATCTTATGAAAGCACCCTCAGCCTTGCGTCGATATAAACCGTCCAGTTTATTTTGAAGTTCTAGTAAACTTAATTTATCTTCCTCTGAGATTTCTTCTGGGGACTTCTGGTAATAAGAGGCAATTCTGCTTATTGTGTGGATGCCCTCAAGGGCATAGTATTACTGCTATTTCATACTATTTAAGCGAAATTACAGTGTTTCTGCAAAAACATTGCATTTCTGCTAAATCATAGTATTTCTGTAATCTTATAGTACTTGTACTCAATATAGTTGTGACAAAGTGTAGTATTTGTACCAAAACATAGTATTACTGGTAAATCATAGTATTTGAGCCAAAACATAGTATTTCTTCCAAGTCATAGTATAACTGCACAATAAAGGTTAATTTTTTTTTCTCAACTTTTTCAGCTTTTTTCAGCATACATCTTCAGCGTTAAGGCATCCACACAGCATTTTCGCAGGAAATGCAAATCAGTCTTCTTGTTCTTCAGCTTTCCTTAATTTAGCAATTTGACTCCCGTATCTTCTCAAGAATTTGCATGCTTCAAATTTAAAAAGTTCCCAATTGGTACAAAAGGACTTCTCTCTGTTAGCTTTGTTCCAATAATAAACAATTAAGTTATTAATCTGCATGTTAACCATTTTATCTTTTAGTAAAGAATTATTTAACTTCCAATAAGAGAATTTATGAGGTATAGTATCCAGTGTAAACATTTGGACGTTAATGTGAATTGCTCTAGGATCAGTGAGGGGGGTGGCAAGTATATTAACGGTAATATTTCTTTATCAATACAGTCAGAAACAAGCCAATCCTGTCTTATTGCTCCAAGTAAAGAGTCTATTATCTGGAAATTTTTCTCTCCAAATATCCACAAGATTAAATTTTCCCATAACATTTTTTAAGTTTGCACTGTATGAAGACTGCTGCCCTGGAGGCCACCTATCAACCGTATTGTCTAAAGCAATGTTAAAGTCTCCACCAATTAAGAGGACTGAATTTGGGTATTTGGAGAGCCAGAAATTAATTCTTTCTTCTAAGGAGTCAAGTAATTTATCATTTTCAGTTTTATTATTGTAACCATATATATTTACTGCAATGAAAATACTGTTATTGTGTCTGATTAGTGAGCAGAGGTAGTGTCCTAAGGTGTCACAGTCAGAGTGTAACACATCTCCAGAAAATAATTTTTAAGCGTGGCAACTCCAGCAGAACGCTCAGAGCCATGGGACAACCAGACTTCATTACCCCATTGTGATTTCCAAAAATTTGTATCAGCAGGTGTGGAATGACTCTCTTGGAAAAAGCAAAAATCTGTTTTAAATTGTTTGGCAAATAAAAACAAAGCTTTGCGTTTACATGTTTGTCTTAAACCCCTGGTATTAAGAGAAACAAATGAAAAAGACAAGTTATTAGAAAAAGAAAGAGAAAAAGTAAGTTCTAAACTCTACAGCTAGAATAGATTATAGGATAAGGGGACCGGGTGCTGCACAATTTAGGTAGTAGAACAGTAAAAACCCTGAGTGACTAAGCTTATAAAAATACAGTATTTAACTATCTGCTATGGTTTAAATATAGCTTTTTATAGATAAGGCAAGGCAAGGCAAATTTATTTGTATAGCACAATTCAACAACAAGGTGATTCAAAGTGCTTTACGAGACATTAGAAACAAAAAACAAATAAAAAGTATGATTTAAATTGATTATTAAAACAAGCAACAAACAAACTAACTAAACACACACATTTCACACCTGTTCGCGTGATCTGAACCCTTATCGTAGGGGAGCTACCAGTCCTTCTGTGACGAGCTACTTTCTATTTTAAATTCCCTGAATTTAAAATACTCTCTAGACCCAGTCTAGACCCAGTTAGGGAGCTACCAGAGCTCTAATCCCACACCTGTTCGCGAGATCTGAACCCTTATCGTAAGGAGGAGCTACCAGTCCTTCTGTGGACGAGCTACTTTCTATTTTAAATTCCCTGAATTTAAAAATACTCTCTAGACCCAGTCTAGACCCAGCTGGGGAGCTACCCAGAGCTCTAACCCACTTAACAAACAAACAAAACAGTATGTAAAATCAAACAGATAAAATCAGAACAGTAGATAAAATCAGTAGTTAATGTAAGTTTTGAAATTTAAGCTTAACTAATTAACAAACAAACAAAACAGTATATAAAATCAAAACAGATAAAATCAGAAATAGATAAGATCAGTAGTTAATGTAAGTTTTGAAATTTAAGCTTCAAAGTGTGGATTTGGTGCTTTATTCAAATGCATCTGAGAATAGGTGAGTCTTCAACCTGGATTTAAATAAACTGAGTGTTTCAGCTGATCTGAGGCTTTCTGGGAGTTTTGTTCCAGATATAAGGAGCATAAAAGCTGAATGCAGCTTCTCCGTGTCTGGTTCTGACTCTAGAAACTGATAAAAGACCGGATCCAGATGACCTGAGGGATCTGGAAGGTTCATAATGGGTCAGGAGGTCACTGATGTATTTTGGTCCTAAACCATCAGAGGCTTTATAGAACAGCATCAGAACTTTAAAGTCTATCCTCTGACGGACAGGCAGCCAGTGTAAAGACCTCAGAGCTGGACTGATGTGGTCCACTTTTTTGGTCTTAGTGAGGACTCGAGCAGCAGAGTTCTGAATGAGCTGTAGTTGTCTGACTGATTTTTTAGGTAGACCTGTAAAGATGCTGTTACAGTAATCAAGCCTACTAAAGATGATGCATGGACTAGTTTTCCAGGTTCCTGTTGAGACATCAGATCTTTTATCCTGAAATATTATTGAGGTGATAGTAAGCTGACTTTGTTATTGTCTTAATGTGTTTTTCTAAGTTTAGGTCTGCATCATCACTACACCCAAATTTCTCGCCTGGTTTGTGGTTTTTTAGGTGTATCGATTGAAGTTCTCTGGTGACCTGTAATCGTTTTTCTTTGGCGCCAAAGACTATTACCTCAGTTTTGCTTTTGTTTAGCTGGAGAAAATTGTGGCACAGCCAGTCATTAATTTCCTCATGCATTTACCAAGAGCCTGTACAGGGCCTTGGTCTCCTGGTGACATTGTGATATATATTTGTGTGTCATCTGCATAGCTGTGGTAGTTTATTTTGTTGTTCTTTATAATCTGTGCCAGTGGGAGCATGTAAATGTTAAACAGAAGGGGGTCCCAAGATGGAACCTTGGGGAACTCCACATGTGATACTTGTCTGCTCAGATGTGAAGTTACCTATTGATTACAAAGTATTTCCTGTTTTCTAGTATTGTTTTGAACCAGTTTAGTACAGTTCCTGAAAGACCTGCCCAGTTTCTCCAGTCGTTTGAGTAATATGTGTGGTCAACTGTATCAAATGCTGCCACTGAGATCCAGTAAAACTAAGACTGACATTTTTTCCACTGTCTGTGTTCAGACATATGTCATTAAACACTTTTGTCAGAGCGGTTCATTGCTGTGGTTCTGTCTAAAACCTGACTGGAAGGCATCGTAGCAGTTATTATGTTTTAAGAAGTAATTGAGCTGTTGAGAAACTGCTTTTTCAATGATCTTACTTAAAAATGGGAGATTTGAGATCGGCCTGTAGTTTTTCATTTGTGTCTTGTCAAGATTGTCCTTTTTCAGTACAGGTTTTATTACAGCAGTTTTTAGTGGTTCTGGAAACACACCTGACATTAAGGAAAAGTTGACGATCTGTAACAGGTCTGACTCTAAAGTCTTTGAGACCTTTTTGAAAAAACTTGTTGGCAGGACATCTAAACAGCAAGAGGAGGAGTTCAGTTGACCTAAGATGTCCTCCAGGTCTTTGCTGTTAATCGGGTGAAACTCTTTGATGGTGTTTAAACAGTTTTTCGGTGGACACAGTACATATCCTGGATCTGCTGTTGATGTACCAACTGCTTGTCTAATCTTTTGGATTTTGTCTGTGAAGAATTTGGCAAAGTCATTGCAGGCCATGGTCGAATGAAGTTCAGCTGCCACTGACACAGGAGGGTTTGTTAGCCTGTCAACTGTAGAAAATAAGACCCGAGCATTATGGCTGTTTTTAGTGATGATGTCAGAGAAGTAGGACCTCCTTGCACTCCTCAGTTGTAAATTATAATTGTGAAGTTTCTCTTTATAGATGTCATAATGAACCTGGAGGTTTGTTTTTCTCCATCTGCGCTCAGCTTTCCTACACTCTCTTTTTTCATTTTCACTAGTGTGGAGTTTCTCCATGGAGACTTTTTCCTTCCAGAGATAACCTTCACCTTAATGGGGGCAATAGTGTCCATTACATTTAACAGTTTTGCATTGAAGCTATTGACGAGCTCATTGACTGAACCTTTGGACAGGTCAGGTGTTAATGGGAAGACCTGGTTAAAGATCTCACTACTGTCTTCAGTTATACACCGCTTTGTGATCACTGCTGTTGATATATTGTGGGCTGAGATTTTACTTTCAAAGAAAACACAGTAATGATCAGATAAGCCCACATCAGACACAGTAATGTTTGAAATGCTCAGGCTCTTGGAGATCAGTAGGTCAAGAGTGTGTCCTCTATTATGTGTGGCCTCTGTTACATGCTGAGTCAGCCCAAAGTTGCCCAGAGTGTTACTCAGGTCTTTAGTCCCTTTGTCCCTTTAGTCCATAAACACACTCTTCAACACAAAATAAAAATTTAACCTGAGGGTGAAAATATCAAGTTCACCATGTAAACAAGCTCACAGAAATGTCATTTCGGAGACTGAATAAACGTCTCTATGAAGGAGGGAAAACTTCTGATCCACTGATGAATCCTCGGCCTCCCACGAAATAAGCCGGCTTACCCTCCTTACGGGCTTTGTCTATCATCGGCCACAGTTTGTCACGACGTTCTCTGTCCTCCCTGGACAGATCTTCAGCGAACCTCAAATGATTGTCCTGCAGGTAGGAGGATGTTTTGGCTGCTTTCTATTCAGCATCTCTGTAGATTCGGGAGGTGAACTGCACGATGATGCCTCTAGGTCTGGTGCTACTTTGTCGCTTGGCTCCGAGTCGGTGTCGATGACGTCAGGCAGCCTACGATTTTGTTCTGGCAGAACAGACTGGCATATCACAGTCACCTTTCCCCTTACGTCTTCTTTCTCAGCCTCCTTGACTCCATGTAGTCTGAGATTCCACCTCCTGGAATATCTTTCCAACTCAGATATTCTCTGTTGGCAGTTGTCCACTCGACCTTCCTCTTTAGTTACTTTTTTTCCAAGTCGCAAACTTTCCCCTTCATATCTTTCATTTCCGCGCACACAAAATCAATCGTCTTTTTGAGACCCTCAATCTGGAGCGTATTCTCTCTCACCATGTTCGAGTTCTCTCTCACCATGCTCTCAATGTTATCAGACCTGGTGTTTATTAGTTGCCGACAGACGAGAAATTATCTCATTTACATCAACTGGGTCAGAGTTGCTTGCGTTCGTACATCACCTTCTTCGGAGCTGGCGATTTGAGAGGTTGTAACAGGGAGAGGTGGGAACTCATCCATTTCTTCTTCGGCTAACGTGAGTGCCACCGTAGTAGCTGCGTAGTTATGGAAGCTATCCATTAGCACGTTGCTGGACGTAGCACTCTCCTCGTTAGCATTCTCAGGCGCTATCTTAGACTTGGAACTTTCCAGTCCCCTTTTCGCTCCTTTCTGATTCGGCATTCTGCTGCTTCTTGCCCTATGATTGCTGTATCTTCTCTTATTTAGTGAATTGTTAGTGTTAGCAGCATAAAGCTTAGGTTTTACCGTTGTTCACGAACTTTCACTGTTCACGAAATGTACTGTCTTCTTGATATTTATCAACCCATCAGTTTGTATTTCTGGGTGTTAATAAAGTTCCAACTTTGTATTGTAACATTTTTGTGTTTTTCTTTCTTTAGTTTTTTCAGACAACTCAAACTTTTAAACACTTGTAATGAGTTGTGTGTGTGTGTGTGTGTGTGTGTGTGTGTGTGTGTGTGTGTGTGTGTGTAAGAAGTACCACTTTTAACAACTTCATTAATATTGTTTTGTATCATAGTAATAAAGGTTAGTTTTAATGTCTGTATCTCCTCCTTATTTAATCTGGGATGTTCTTTTCTAAAAACCTCAGGATTGTGCAAGTACTTGGTGAGTTTAGAAGGTAAGTGAAACATTAAACAGAAAAGAAAAGAGACAGAGATGTGTGTTTTCTGTTAATACCATAATTGCAGTCATCTTAAACAAACACATCACATTTCTTTGGCACGATTGCTTTTTCACTGATTTGAAACTTTAATGTGTGGTACAACAATTCTTCTAGTTAAATAGAGCATAGAAAAAAAATACATTGTGTCAAGTTCAGCCCGTTTTCACTCCCGAGGCGTAACATGTCGACGTTTTTGTCACGTCCCGCGGCGTTCCTGAGGAACACGAAAGGAGACCTTCGGCGTTCTTATGGTACGCGGCGGGTTATGGCTGGAATCCAGTGCAATGACGCTCCCGCGGTAAAAGACGTTCCAGCCCTGTATTCCAGCCCTAAACCTAACCTTATCCCTAGCCCTGACCATAACCTTATTCCTGACCTTAACCAGGACTTTAATGATGTTAAATAGCGTGTTTCTAAGCAATTTGAAGAAAAAGAGCGAACATGTGTAGAGTCAGTCCAGACGGTTCTCATATTTCCTCTTTTTTCCGAGGTCGTCATTTAGGAACGTGGTGGGTAGCCGAAAGCGTAATATGGTGACGATTTGTCACCTAGCGTAAAATGTTACGCTTTGGGAGTGAGAACGTGTTGGTCAAGTTCCCTGGTTAAATGGGCTGTCTGTGTAAAAAGCATAAATGGCCTGTTTGTCTTGGTGTATTGGTCTTTTGCCAGCATGGCAAACTAGATCAATCCTCTTGCCACTGCTCTACTCCCTCTACACTTCAGACTGTGTGGCCACCCATGGCTCCAACAAGTTTACTGACGACACAGTGGTGTTGGGTGCCATCTCCAACAACGATGAGGCGGCCTACATGGATGAAGTGAAGAATCTGGCATCATGGTGCCAGGACAACCACCTCCAGCTGAACGTCGGCAAGACCAAGGAGCTGGTGGTGGACTTCAGAAGGGGTCAGCACAGAGACTACAAGCCCATTATCATCAATGGAGCTCCAGTGGAGAGGGAGCAGTCCTTCAAGTATCTTGGTGTCCATATCTCCTCAGACCTGACATGGGCTGCCCACATTCAGGTCCAGACCAAAAAGGCTAGGCAGCGCCTGTATCACCTACGACAACTGAGGAAGTTCAGGGTCTCTCCAAAGATCCTCAGGATTTTCTATACAGGCGCTGTGGAGAGCATCCTCACACAGAACATGACATCGTGGTTTGGGAAAAGCTGTGTGAATGACCAAAAAGCTCTCCAGAGAGTGATCCGTACAGCAGAACGCTGCTGCAGGATTGCTCTCCCCCCGCTTCAGGACACCTACACCAGGAGATGCCGGACTAGAGCAGCACAGATACTGAAGGACCCGTCCCATCCTGGCAACAAACTGTTCCAACTTCTGCAATCTGGTAGAAGGTTCCGCATCTTTTGCACATGTCGAGGAGCGTGTCAGGTTACATTTCACTGTGTGTTATACTTGTATAACTATGCATGTGACAAATTGTCACGGTCCGGGGCAGCGGCCGTGTGGAGAGTGGAAGGAGGACCCAAACGCAGCACTTATTCAGGTGTGAGGGTGATTTATTGATAATATCAAACACAAAGTGGAGATGGCAAACAGAACTAAGGACGAACTAAACTGGGATAAACTACACAGAGGAGTGGCAAACCTGAACATGAAGGGAGAACAGCAGGGAGAGCACGCAGAGGATTACACCAGGTGTGAACACAGACGACGCGACGAGGAGCAGAGGAAAACACACACTATAAGTACACAGAGAGACACTGGGAAATCACACACAGGTGGGAGACACAGCTGGACCTGGTTACCTGACGAGACAGGGGAACACTGACACCAGGGACCAATAGAGGGAGCACAAACCCAAAACCCAGTATCTAAAATCCCAAAACACAAACCATCCCAAAACAGCCATGAATAATAATGAAAGTAATAACAATAAAGAACACAAAACACAAAGTCACCGAGTCATGGTCGCAGGACCATGACAGTACCCCCCCTCAAGGGCTGGCCCCTGACAGCCACAGAAACACACCACCAGACCCGGGCGGGCGGCAGGGGGCCCAGGACGGAGGGACCGGGCCACGACCAAAACGAAGGCCCCAGAGTCCCAAACAAATGTTCACAAAAAAAAACTCACAGGGGAGCAGAGTCCAAAACACAGTTCAGGCGGCCGGCCAGGGGCCCGACAACACAGGAGGCCAGGATGGGACAGTTCAGGAGGCCGGCCACGAAGAAGGCCGTGGAGGCGCACAAAGGTTCAGGAGGCCGGCCGTGTGGAAGGCAACGGCGGCACTCAGGCGAAGAGGGTCGGGGCGGGAAGGCAACGGCGGCCACTCAGGCGAAGAGGGTCCGGGGGCCGGCCGTGCGGAAGGCAACGGCGGCCGCTCAGGTAATGGCGGTCCGGGGGCCGGCCGTGCGGAAGGCAACGGCGGCCGCTCAGGCGAAGAGGGTCCGGGGGCCGGCCGTGCGGAAGGCAACGGCGGCCGCTCAGGCGATGGCGGTCCGGGGGCCGGCCGTGCGGAAGGCAACGGCGGCCAGTCAGGCGACGGCGCCCGGCCAGTAGCCTAGCCAGCGGTCTAGAAAACGGTCGTTTAGGTCCAGACCCAAACGAGGCTGGGCCAGGCGAGGCTGAAGGCACGGAAGCCGGGGCCGCAGCGGGCGAAGATGCTGAAGACGCTGCTGCAGGCGATGGTGCGGATGCTGAAGACGCTGCTGCAGGCGATGGTGCGGATGCTGCAGGCGATGGTGCGGATGCTGAAGACTCTGCTGCAGGCGAAGATGCAGACACGAAGGCTGGACCAGACGAAGATGCAGACACGAAGGCTGGACCAGACGAAGATGCAGACACGAAGGCTGGACCAGGCGATGCTGAAGCAGAAGCCGGGCCGGGCGAGGACGAAGCTGTAGCTGAAGCTGGGCCAGGCGAAGCTGACGCTGTAGCTGAAGCTGGGCCAGGTGAGGAATGAAGCTGGACCAGAATCAGGCGAGGCTTGAAGCCAAGGATGAAGCCGGACCAGGCGTGGATGAAACCGGGCCAGGCGTGGATGAAACCGTAGCTGAAGCTGGGCCAGGTGAGGATGAAGCTGGACCAGAATCAGGCGAGGCTGAAGCCAAGGATGAAGCCGGACCAGGCGAGGATGAAACCGGGCCAGGCGATGAGGAAACCGGGCCAGGCGATGAGGAAACCGGGCCAGGCGATGATGAAGCTGTAGCCGAAGCTGGGCCAGGCGAAGCTGACGCTGAAGCTGGGCCAGGTGAGGATGAAGCTGGACCAGAATCAGGCGAGGCTGAAGCTGAGGATGAAGCTGGACCAGGCGTGGATGAAGCCAGACCAGGCGAGGATGCGCCCTCAGGCCGAGGTGTGGCCGTAGCAGGCGGTAGCACTGCCGGTGGTGGTACTGCAGGAGGCGGCGCTGCAGCCACAGGTGGAGAAGCAGCCACAGGTGGAGAAGCAGCCACAGGAGGCCGGACGGGCTCCTCGGGCCCCCCAGCCAACGTGGCAGCCGGTGTGGCAAGAGGCCGGACGGGCTCCTCGGGCCCCCCAGCAGGCGACGCAGGAGGCTGGACGGGCTCCTCGGGCCCCCCAGCAGGCGAAGCAGGAGGCTGGATGGGCTCCTCGGGCCCCCCAGCAAAAACAGCCGCAGAACCAGCGGGCACCGGGGCCCCCGGCACACACAAAACAAAACCAGGAGGCACGTGGGCCTCTGGCACACATGAAACAAAACTAGGAGGCACGTGGGCCTCTGGCGCACGTGAAACAAAACTAGGAGGCACGTGGGCCTCTGGCGCACGTGAAACAAAACCAGTAGGCACGTGGGCCTCTGGCGCACGTACGGAGGGCTGCAGCTGCGCAGAGCACTGACCCTACTCAGGCAGTGACAGCCCGGTGCAGTTCACAGCTGGTATCTTGGCCTCCAGGGGTCCAGAGTAAGCTGAGGGCAGTAACCCAGCCTCTGGGGAAGCCCCGGAGTGAGCAACAGTCTCTAATGTTGCCAGCGTTTGAGGAACAGGTCCGTTGAAAAGCAGTTCATCTCCCTGCTTAGAAACAGCAGTGGAAAAACAGTGTGCATGTTGTGACTCAGCCATTAACTGAACTATGGGTTGTAGCGGTTGCTAGCGGTGGTGGTGGCTGAGTGGCTAACTGGAGCGGTGGCAGAACAGGTAATTGTGTCCGTAAGGAGGCTAACGGTTGAGCCGCAGACCCGAAAGCTTGTGGCTGGACACAGAACTGAGCTGGAGAATGGCGATACAGTCCTGGCTCGGAGGGAGCGGCAGAGACAGAGTCTGTCGGTTTTCCAGAGGGTTTGTACACGCCCACTTGCGAAGGATCTGTTACCACGAAGGTAGGCAAGCGATCCATACAGTCTCCCATCCCGCTCTGAATAGCCCCAGAAAACAAAGTCCCGGAAACTGGGGAAAGCAATGCTGACTCACCGCATCGGGCTGCTCGAAAGTGAATGCAGACGGGGGGTGTAGTCCGAGGTCCAAAAGAAGAAACTCCTGCTCCCACGAACAGAGCGAGCCCAGAAGCCATGGGAGACCGGTCACCAGACGCTGTAGCCGCCTCTCTATAGCGCGCTGGGACGTGCCACCCGGGTTTTCCAGCCACAGGTTGATGAGCTCCTGTGTGGCATCGATTAGATTCTCCCGTAGCTCCTTGGACGGGTTAAGCGCTGCTGGGTCCATTTCGTGGTCGCGTCGTACTGTCACGGTCCGGGGCAGCGGCCGTGTGGAGAGTGGAAGGAGGACCCAAAACGCAGCACTTATTCAGGTGTGAGGGTGATTTATTGATAATATCAAACACAAAGTGGAGATGGCAAACAGAACTAAGGACGAACTAAACTGGGATAAACTACACAGAGGAGTGGCAAACCTGAACATGAAGGGAGAACAGCAGGGAGAGCACGCAGAGGATTACACCAGGTATGAACACAGACGACGCGACGAGGAGCAGAGGAAAACACACACTATAAGTACACAGAGAGACACTGGGAAATCACACACAGGTGGGAGACACAGCTGGACCTGGTTAACCTGACGAGACAGGGGAACACTGACACCAGGGACCAATAGAGGGAGCACAAACCCAAAACCCAGTATCTAAAATCCCAAAACACAAACCATCCCAAAACAGCCATGAATAATAATGAAAGTAATAACAATAAAGAACACAAACACAAAGTCAGCGAGTCATGGTCGCAGGACCATGACACAAATAAAGAACCTTGAACCTTGGGACATCTGATTTTAGGACAATCACTTGCTTTTCCAAAGGACACTGACAACCAGACATTAGATGCCACAGCCCTGGCCCACGGTATCCCCCTCCCCCTCCCCCCCATGCATGCGGTGGGCCTTCTGTAGAAAGACGAGCAGCTTAATGAAGGTGACAAGGTGAAAATAGGATGATTGATGTGCCGGTGTTGTGAGGGCATGTATAACACCACATACCAAAGTGTTGAATATAAGGAGGCTTTGAAGAATCTACAATAATTGTGTGTTGTTTGTACATGAATCACAATGTGTTACTTCAGAGGTGTGATGTTTTCAGGGTTTTTTTTTCTGCGCTGCAATAATGAGTCATCAGCTATTTCACTACAAAGATGATGTGATTAATGTGTTTGATGTGGAGCCTCTTATGTAATGATTACATTTTTAAGATGTAATTTTCAAGTGAAAAACATAATATTTATCTGTTGCATAGTTTACAGTGCGGTGTTTTATGCACTGAGTTATCATGTAGAGTTCTGTTTGTCATCTAGCACCATAATCAGGTTTTGTTTTTATTGCATCTTAGATTTTCCAGCTGCTGTGCCTGAGCAGCCACCCAGAGACCCTTTGCTGCAGTTAGTCTCCCTGCAGGAGGCGTCTGGCTGCTGGCTGCTTGATCCAGCTCTGGCTGCTGCACTGGGACAGACCAACGAGGAGGTGGAAAAGTCAAAGCCTGAAAAGGTGCACTGCTGTCAATTTAAATATTAACACAAAATGATGATGTGAGATAAAACAGATTTGATTCTATAATTTGAACAAAAACACATGATATAATTAAAAACACACCATAAAACAAATAAAATGAAGTCAAACTAAACGTAGGCCTGCCTCACAGCCTGAGAATAAACATCTGCATATCAGAAGCTAAAACACTGGTGGTAATCACACTCCTAACCTCCCACTGAGCTGCACCAGCGTCTGATATTATCCAGAAACCACACGGCAGCAGAAATTATTTTCCTCATCAGTTGTTGTAAAAACATGTCAGCACATTATTTTAGAGCATTTATGACATCACAGTTTGGGATTTCATCAGGAAGAGCATCCAGTGTAATAATCTGCCAAATCAAATATGCAGAGCTGCCCACCTTGGTGACCCCGTGTGACAAAGAAGTACACAAACATATGTAATATTACTGGTTGTAGAAAGTAAAATGTGTGTTCTGTCTGGTTTATTTGATTGATTTTGATTTGGGGAATTAGGCCAGCAGTGAAGTGTGGGCCACCATTCTGGCTCTGATCTGGCTTCATGGTTTCAAGATGGATGCAAAGGACGAGTGGGAGCTTCTGGCTATGAAGGCTGCCTCGTGGCTCTGTGCTCACAATGGTACTAGCAATGATTGTAACAGATAAAATAACAGCTTTAAAAAAACTGTTTCATTCTACAGCTTTCCTCCCACAATCATTATTTTAATATCTGTGTTGTGTTTTTAGCACCGTGTGTGTCAGAGTGTGTGGATGCTGGAAATGTCCTGCTGGGCTGCAGCGTGAAGAAAGAAGCTCTGGGACTCTGAGAGTTTTCTTAAAGTAGCTTCATCTTCAGAGTGAACAGAAGCAGGTCTGCTTACTCCACACTGCCTTTGATACAGAGCTGTTTTATATCATTGTTGTGTTTTCTACGGCACAAAAGTTAGGCGCACACAAATTTTATAATAATTTATATAATATAATGTGTTTTTCTGGATACACTGTGCTTTTTCAGCATTCAAAGATTGATGACACCGTGTCAGAGCACTGGCTATGAATTTCAGAAGGATCAGGCCTTAACTTAACAGAAAAGTTATCAATAGTTATTTTCTTATTACAGCTACATCCACTTCTGTCGTGCCTAGGCTGCTCACTAGGGCTGGGTATCATCACTGATTTCTATAATCCCTTCGATTCCAGTTCTCAAAGTCCCGATTCGATTCAACTTAGCCTCAGACAGTCAGAAATATTATAATTCTGATCATTTATCAGTACTGACTTCATCAGAATTGTGAACATCACAGCAGATGCCTTTGTGTGAAAGTAACTGAGAATAAAACACAGAAAAACATGAAGGAGATTTTCCTGGTCTGGCTTTTTATAGCAGATAACCTTAAAAATATTCTACAATGTTCTGCATATAAAGTTTAAATTTCTTCAGTATTGAACAACAGAAAAAATAGGCTTTCTTGTCCGAGGTCATTTAAGTGAAAAAAAAGAAAAAGATAGCAGCCGACAGCGCTGTAAAAAACGGTAGACTGGTGGGTAATAAGCGAATGAATAATACAGAAAACAGAGATTGGAGACGGGAAACTGTTCTTGAAGTACAGAGAGAGATAGAGAGAGAGCTAGCTGTGCATGGAGTGTGATTTTAATAGTCGTGGAAGCAAAACAGCAAAATTCATGACGACATTGATCAAATGTGAAGCGCAGTTTGCTGCTTCTTTTGCTGCTGGCTCGGTGAATTTTGGTTGAAAGAGACAAAACCTGCAGCTCAGAATCAGCGCAAGAAGACGTAATCACAGACCGGACGCATCAGAATCGCTGAGCTCCGACAGCGTGTCCGTCTAAGGCCGTCGGGTGAGAAAGCCGAGAAAGACAAAGCTGATTCTGATGCGTCGGGTCCGCTCTATGTTTACGTCTTTGTGGGGAATCCGTGTACCTGCTCTCATTTGCTGTTTGGTTGTTGTTGAAATGGTTTTGTGAGCTTTAATCTGAGAATCTGGCGTTTCTGGCAAAACACAGTTATATTTAAAAGTCATTCAGGATTTAATGAATTGATATCGCTTTATTCAAGCTACTCACCTCCCACTTCCACCTGCACTTTCATCTGGACCACGGCGAATCAGAGAGGTCCCGCCCCTTACTATCTGTGATTGGTTTAGTCCACGATAGGGGCAAAATGTGTGTCTGTTGTTGATGTCACCTGTTCGTTTTTGAGGAGAGAGACAAACGACTGCAGAGTCTCATTCAGGTGCGTCAAAACAGGATTTTGTTAGAAAACATGGGGGGGAGTCGAGCACGATCACCCAAACAGCATCGAACTTCCTTACAACAGTTAAGATGGATCATTTTATACATATGATGACCAACAATATACGTCACCCCAGATAAAAACAACATCGGCCATATTCTAAAACAGAACAGTTCCTCTCTCAGTTCCTCCAGATACATCTATTTATTCTACTTGTTAGACTTAAACAACACTTGCAAACAGTTTACCCAGACAGGCTATGTCTGTGTGTTAATTTAAGTGCATGACCTCCCTCTACCTCATTCAAGCTACTCACCTCCCACTTCCACCTGCACCTTCATCTGGACCACGGCGAATCAGAGAGGTCCCGCCCCTTACTATCTCTGATTGGTTTAGTCCACGATAGGGGCAAAATTTGTGTCTGTTGTTGACCACAGGGAAGGTTGCAGATTCTTTTTTTTTTTTTGCTACCTGAACAGTTGGTCGCACAGGTGCAACCAAATATTTCTTTTTAGTCGCACCACTGAAAAATTTGGTCGTATTTGCGACCAAATTGGTCGCACTCTAGAGCCCTGCTTGAACGTCTTAAGACAGCACATAGTCTTCATTCATGTTTGCTTATTCATGACTGTAGTTAGAGTTACATCTGAATTTTCAAAAACTGCCTGTTTTGTAGTGATTGAAATAATAATTAGCATAAAAAGTTATGAAATCTATGTTTGGTTTTTTATTTCTTTGTTGTAACAATTTTGGAAATAAATTGTATATTGGCGTAAAAGTATCAATATATTTGAGGTTTGAGCAGCAAAGTTGAGTACCAGGGTTATGCTCCTGAATAACTTCCCAAGTCTTCTCTGCCAATGCCAAATAGCTTTCTGGGTGCTGCGCTGCACTGTCAGAGCACACCTCCTTATCTAAGGTTTTATGTGTTTCTTGTTCTCTTTAAAAGTACTGCTGAGGGCCTCCTATACTCGAAGTCTAAGAGCCAGCTCTGTTCTTTGGCTCGACTTTCTTCCATAATCTTTTCATTTTTGTGAGAAATAAAACACAATTTAAGAACAGATTGTCATAAAAAGAAATGACATCAATAACTACACCAAGGACATTCAAAACTAATTTTAAACTTGGCTTAAAGACCATAAGTCTGATCTGAAAATGTCGACCAACTTCAACATTTAGATTGTGACACTAACTTGTCTCTCTTCCACAGTGTGTTTCTTTTGTCCTGCTCCCCTCTCCCTTAACCAGTTGTGGCAAATGGCTGCCCCTTCCTGAGCCTTGATCTCCCAGAGGTTTCTTCCTGTTAAAATGGAGTTTTTATTTCCCACTGTTGCCAGGTACTTGCTCAAAGAGGATCATTTGATTGTTGGGTTTTTTTTCTGTATTACTTAGTGTATTTACCTTACAATATAAAGCACCTTGAGGTGACTGTTGTGTTGATTTGGCGCTATATAATTAAAACTGAATTACATCTCTGAAGAAATGTTACATGCATGTTTTGTTGCCTTTTTAAAGTGATGGGGGAATAATTGTAATGGGCTAATAAAAGGGACAGACGTGCTCTGTGTAAAGATCAACCCTTTGACCATCATTCACTGCATCATTAATTGCTTTAACTTATAGTCCATAATGCTGTAAAAACAAAAAAAGAAAAAGCTGAGTCATTTTCACATTTTTATTGAGGTTTGAATTCAGAAAGTCTGTTGCTGATCTCAGTAAATGTAACAGGATGTCTCCGAAAATTTACAGTTGTGGATAAAACAGGGTGATGTGTTATTGTCAGGTTTGCGTGAATAACAGGACCCAAATGCAGGACTTCCTGAGAAGCCACAGGCAGTTTATTTACTTCACTTACTATTTATATCAGTTTGGCCAGCAGTCACGTATAGGTTCAAACAAAATGGCACGAGGCTGCAAAAATATTTATCATCTAGTAATCTTTATTAATGAAAGCATGAGTGTACCCACCAAAACACACCAAAGAACCCAACCCCTGTAACAGCAACTGGCTTCTTTTTATTCTCTATCAGTCAGGTGAGCATCTGGAATAGCCCAAGTCTGGGGGAAGCAAACCAAATGAGAAACAAAACATCCACATATGCAAACATCAAACCACAATATAACACATGGAAGACATTTATATTTTGTACAAAGTCCTATGAATAATACAATATGTATATGCTTCAGTCAATTGCATATAAATTAGAAACACCAAGAGTGAAACTTCCCCAACCTGGCACTTAGGCCCTCTTCATAATATACATCCTCCCTCTTGGTACCGTTTTCCAGAATTTGATCTTCAAATTTCACTGTTTTGCTGATGACACTCAGTTATATCTCTCCTGCAGGCCTGACTCCTCCCTCCCACCTTCTCTCTTACAGAAAGCTTATCCTAATTGAAATCCTGGTTCAGCTCTAATTTTCTTAAGCTCAATGAGGATGAAACTGAAATCCTTCTTATCGGCAGTAAATCCAACCTGCTGAAGGCAAATCATTTCACTCTCACTATTGAAAACTCCAATTTTTCCTTCACCTCAGGTTAAGACCCTTAGTAACCTGTTTAGGGTGACACCATCCTATAAATCTCACATCAGTGATCTCACGCCCTCTGTTTATTTCCATCTACACAACATTAACCAATTACGTCCTTCACTTTCCACCCAGTGTGCATCCATTCTTGTTCAGTCTTGTTACTTCTCGCATTGACTATTGTAATTGTCTCTTGCATGGTCTCCCCCAGAAATCCCTCCACAAGCTTCAACTGGTTCAAAACTTCGCTGCCCGCGTTATTACCAGAAGCCCCTCCTACCAGCGCATCATCCCTATCCTTCAGGAACTTCACTGGCTCTCCGTGAAATAGTATACAAGCTTCTTCTGCTCACCTTCAAGGCCCTTCATAACCTTGCTCCTCCTTACTTTTCTAACCTATTAACCACTAGCTCAACTGCTCACTCACTTCGATCTTCTTCTTCTATCCAACTTGCTGTGCTTTCTTTGCGCCACAGCACCATGGGAAGCAGAGCTTTCAGTTGAACTCTATTTCCTCAGATATAAGACACATTGGTTCTCTCCTCCAGTTTAAATCTCAACTTAAAACCTGTAAAGAAAAGAAAGAAATAATAAAGAGCTAATACACTTTGACAATCAAGTGGACCAGTGTGGCAAAAGCTGTAATGATCCATTTGGGAACATAAATCTGTTGGACTGGTAAACGAATATACTATAATAATACGGTATGAAAAATGACAAACATGAGAATTCTGTGTGTTTTCCTTCTTATCTGCAGACTAACAGTCCACAGGTTTGGTGCTCAGACTGATTTGTTTTCTGGAGATGGAGGAGAGAGAGCACAGAGGACAGCAAGGTGGAGGAGTGAAGGAGAAGGTGGTGCAGCTCAGTGTCCAATCAGGAGTGAGCAGTTCTTTCACTGCCTTCATTGCGTTCAACAAAGACAACGGAGAGGCGATCCAAGGACCTCTTGTCCAGAGAAATATTCCATCAAGTTTTTGTTTTGAGTTTTTGTTGTTTTTTGTTTTTTAAAGCAAACACTAAAACTGTCACCCACACCTCTGAAGATAAAGATTACTAATCATAAATAAAGGAAATATTATCACGATGAGGACACTATCAGAGGTAGTTCAGGGAACTGTTATACTTCATACCAGAAAAATCGTTTTTCTTTTCTTGTTTTTTTGGCTTGACTTCATGGTAGGCAAAATGAAGAAGAGTGCTTGATTGCGCCTAAGTAAGTAAAAGCTGCATGGCAAAACAACACACACCTTCACTGCAGATGCATGCACAGAAACCAGTATTTTTTGTATCTTAAATATTAAGTAGTGTGTGTACAGTAGTCAATATAATGGGATGTGTCCTAAAGCAGTGAAAGAAGAACTGAGTTCTTGCAGCATTTTGCAATATTTAGGATTTTATTGAACACTTTCACCTTTCAACATTTGTAACATTAATGAGTAATGAAGCATTGCAGAATAATCCTGTGTTTTTGATTATTTATTGTACACTACAAGTAAACAACAATAAGTTAAACATCTGTCACATCTGTCAGAAGCTTGGATACATTTACTCCTACAAGGATTTTACTCTTATGAAATGTAAAAAGAACACTGAAATTATATTTTACAGAACACTGGAATTATATTTTACAGTTTTTCACATAAACAGTTTTGCTTTGCTTACAGAAACTATAACTTTAATCTCAGCCAAATTGATTTACTCAGGAACAAATAATATACTAAAAAAAAGCCAAACGATAACATTTTTAAGTTATCTAAGTGACCTATATATGTTTAAGCTGAGTAACGAAAGACAGCGGTGGGTTTGAAAACGATTTGCGGGAGTCCGGTATTCTCACGGGCTCTAGTGAGCCTTGCCCCCCAGCTAGCTATCGAGCTAGTGGGTAACAGACGTCTCCGACAACGTCGGAGCGCTTTTGAAAATATGTGGTGTCTTGATAAACCGAGCAGATATTTGAGGTTTACACAGTTACAGCCTCACCTGAAAATATGTTAAACGTTTATTTTGTGACCCATAAAGAATAATAAGACTAACTAGCTGCCGCCATTGTTGGAAACTGAGCTGGGCTGTGCTATGAATTCTGGGACACAGCTTCTTCTTCTTCGGGGTTTAACGGCAGCTGGCATCCTTGTATATGCAGTGCTGCCATCTTCTGTTTCAGTCCGTTATTATACTCTTAAATCCTACTACTTATTCCTGCATCTGTTACGGTTCTGGGTCAGTTTCGAACCAGTATTTTGAGTTTTGATTGTTAGTTTATTTTTTGAATGATTGTTGTGGTTTTGGGTGCGATGATGATTATTATTATTGTTAGAGTTCTATGTTTCTGTTTATTCATGTTTAAGGATTTGTTCTCGGTTGTATCTCACGTTTAGTTTTGTTCAGGTTCCATGTGTCATTCTGTCTGTCTCTCAGTGTCAGGTCTGCGTCTTGGTGTAGTGTTCTCATTTCCTGTTTTATTGTGAAGGTCTGGGTCTCATGTGAGTGTGTGCAGTTTTACCTCTTTTGACAAATTCCTGTTAAATGTATTGGACCCTCTGTTTTTAGGTTTTATTTTTTTCATCTTGACTTCCTTGGAAATGCTAGCAAGAAGTCAGTTCAACAGATGTAACTTATAGTGAGATTCGAGGCGGTGCAGTATTAATATCAGAATCCCTTAGTTTTGATTATTAATCCTCTGGTTGACCCCATATTGCATTTCTTCATCTTAAAATGATGCACAGTCTTTATGTGAAATGTACTGTCTTCTTGATATTTATCAACCCATCAGTTTGTATTTCTGGGTGTTAATAAAGTTCCAACTTTTGTATTGTAACATTTTTGTGTTTTTTTTCTTTAGTTTTTCAGACAACTCAAACTTTTAAACACTTGTAATGAGTTGTGTGTGTGTCTGTGTGTGTGTGTGTGTTTGTAAGAAGTACCACTTTTAACAACTTCATTAATATTGTTTTGTATCATAGTAATAAAGGTTAGTTTTAATGTCTGTATCTCCTCCTTATTTAATCTGGGATGTTCTTTTCTAAAAACCTCAGGATTGTGCAAGTACTTGGTGAGTTTAGAAGGTAAGTGAAACACTAAACAGAAAAGAAAAGAGACAGATGTGTGTTTTCTGTTAATACCATAATTGCAGTCATCTTAAACAAACACATGACATTTCTTTGGCACGATTGCTTTTTCACTGATTTGAAACTTTAATGTGTGGTACAACAATTCTTCTAGTTAAATAGAGCATAGAAAAAAAATACATTGTGTCAAGTTCCCTGGTTAATAAATGGGCTGTCTGTGTAAAAAGCATAAATGGCTGTTTGTCTTGGTGTATTGGTCTTGGTCTAGATCAATCTGCTGGGACATCTGATTTGAGGACAATCACTTGCTTTTCCAAAGGACACTGACAACCAGACATTAGATGCCACAGCCCTGGCCCACGGTATCCCTCCCCCCATGCATGCGGTGGGCCTTCTGTAGAAAGAGAGCAGCTTAATGAAGGTGACAAGGTGAAAATAGGGTGATTGATGTGCTGGTGCTGTGAGGGCATGTATAACACCACATACCCAAGTGTTGAATATAAGGAGGCTTTGAAGAATCTACAATAATTGTGTGTTGTTTGTACATGAATCACAATGTGTTACTTCAGAGGTGTGATGTTTTCAGGTTTTTTTTTTTCTGCGCTGCAGAAAATTGTAAAACTACTGTGAACTTGGTGGATCTGTCCAGATCTTTGACTGGAAACTATTTCTATGAATGAGTGGTTCAAAAATGTGTAAGTGAAAAGCTGCCATATTTCAGGTCCCAAAGTCAAACGAACACTGAGGGATCACTGAGAGCTAAAAATGGTCTAACTTCTTTCATCTTTAATAAAATGATCAGCGTTGCTGCTTTACCGGGTTTAACAATTAAGTTTAACATCCAGGCATCCATGAAAACAGAGTTTATTCAATTTAACTGAGTTAGAGGTTAGCAGGAAGTTAGCTCGCTAGTTTCCACCTAAACATGATCATCATAAGCAGTGTTACCAATTCATACACTGGTTTATCATCTAGACTTTTTGTCTCATGCAGCACCATGATCAGGTCCAGTTTTTATTTCATCTTTGATTTTTCAGCTGCTGTGCCTGAGCAGCCTCCCAGAGACCCTTTGTTGCAGTTAGTCTTCCTCCAGAAGCCATCTGGCTGCTTGATCCAGCTCTGGCTGCTGCACCGGGAAAGAGCAGTGAGGAGGTGGATTGATAAATGAAATTCATAACAAAAATTCATAATGGACTTTTTCCATTTAGGAATAATAAAAATCAGCTTTCTTTTTAATTGCTATTAACTGACAGTCAGATAACCAGCTTTTAAAAACATATTCATAAACACTTTGCAGTCAACAAAATTTGCACAGAGGTTATAGACGAAATAAAAAGTATCACGTGTTTTCTAGGTGTGTTTATAACTCTGTTATTGTACATATTCTGTGTTATACATCATAATCATTCCAGTCTCTCTCTCTCTCTTTTTTTTTTTTTACTGTTTTAATCTTTATAAAACTCTTATTTATTTATTTATTTATTTTTGTGATTTCTGCTGCCCTATTGGTCTGGTCTCTCTTGAAAATCTGAGAATGTGATATTCATAATAAAAGGATTTAAAAGTTTACTGCCAAAAAATTATTAAACTTCATAACAGAAATGTGCTAACTGGCTTGAAATAGATTGAAACTGTTATGAGATTGCTTCAGGGAGCAGACATGACACCGTCTTTTAGGTTTCGCCATCACTTTGTATTATGCGCACAACACCACCCTCCTCTGGCTTCCACGTGAACTGCACCTTAAACATCAACTGTTTACAAATGTCATGACACAAACAAACGTTTCAATACCGTAAATCACTTTTTGGACTGCGATCACTTTTTGGCACAACATCGGCTCTGATAACATTTAAAGCGCATTGAAAAACTATTATTTAATGCTAAAAATCCATTATCAATTGTAATTATTTATTTATTAATTTAAATTTCAGATATCGATCTTCATTTTTGTTAACTGGTGAATTAATGATTTTTTTAAAGAATTAAAACAACAAAGTTTGGCAACATATTTTTATAAAGGATGAATAAAACAGTAAAATAAAGTGAGAAACATATATAATTTTTAAAAAGCTATGATAATTAGACGAACTTTATTTTAAATAAATAAAATTGATTTTCGGTGGCACTGGGAGTCATGGTGATGATGACGTGTTTGAGTGCAGGTATAAAAGCAGGAGGCAAACTTGGAATTCGGGTTTCACGTTTGAGCGCAAACAGGAGCTTTTTCCCACTAGTGCTGTGAAAACTCGGATTTTTCAAACTACAGCCAACGTTTGAAAATCTTCAAGAAGGATTTGCAAAATGACTTCTACAAACTTCAGTCGCGAGATGCACCTGCTCTCCCTTTTCATTGAGGAGGTGATAGATCAACGCTATGGTGAGTACAGCAGGCTAATATGTCAGAGTGCTAGCAAACAAATACAACTTAGATTTTTGTCTTTTATTGTTTGGAAGTAGGACTTCATGAGTGTTAACATTTAGGATGAGATGTTTCATACTTGAGTAACATCAATTTTAACATGTGCCAGTACACTATAAAGATGGCGCCATGTTTTTTTTTAAATCGCTGGAAAA
The DNA here is from genome assembly GCF_900408965.1 of Simochromis diagramma. Classification (NCBI taxonomy): domain Eukaryota; kingdom Metazoa; phylum Chordata; class Actinopteri; order Cichliformes; family Cichlidae; genus Simochromis; species Simochromis diagramma. The sequence goes on along the minus strand of NW_024387086.1, from coordinate 9,298 downwards.
AAAAACAATTGAATGCACGCGCCCTGGAAACGACGTAAGGCATTGGAGGACGCTGACGTCAGCGCGCGGCCGTTTTTGCATGTAGAGGGTTTGAGTTGATATGTTTGGGCTGCTGGCGCTGAGTTATACGTGAAAGTTTCATAGATTGTGAATTTTATAAAGCTGGAGAATGGAGTTTTAAAAGTTCACAGAGTCGCTGGATGAGTTTGAGATTGAAACAGTGTGTGCCTGCAATAAGGAGGTGGGAGGTTTCTCACCTAAATGTAGCTGCTTTATTCTCAAAATATCGATGCTCAACTAATATGAAGATATTACTCCTTAATGTGAATGCGTATTAAAACCTCAGTGAAAGTCCATGCAGCCTTACACCGCATGAAAACTTTTACCAAAAAAGGTGAAGGCTTTCATAAACAATGAGTTCTGCTGGGAGCTTCTTACTGTTTGTGTGTGGAAGAGCTTATGATGATGTAAAGCCATGTCTGGACAATTTAAATTCAGGCTTTAGTTTGTGTGATCACATGATTAACGTACACGCATGCTTTGCTTTCTCGTAGCTGAGCTGGTGAGTCCAATCACTGCTCCTCAGATGGTCGTCATTAACTTGAGGAACCGTGAACTGAGCAGCAGCCAACTGGACTCCATGTCCCACCTGGTCCTCACTCTTTACCATAACCTGGTGACGGGGTCCAAGGACTTTCCTTACATACCTTTTAAAGGATTGTTCCACCGGGACCAGGTGACGACACCATTTGTCCATGTGAGGCAGAGCCAGAGAGAGAACACCACTCCTTCTCCTCCTACGGACTCACCAGCTGGCATGATGCTGCCGCCTGCGGGCTCCAGCTCTCATCCACGCTTCCTGACTCCAGTTCTTCCAGAGAAAGCGGATCTTGCTGTGCTGAAGGCAGATCGGAGGAACTGTGTCGGCACCTTGACTGTCGACGGCCTCCTCGTCACCAGAGTCATCTCCACTGTTTACCGAACAGAGGACACTGAGATGACGAACCGCTGGAGAATAACAGACTACAGCGCGGACGGCAGAGTTCTCACTTCGGTGCTCTGCCGTTTTCTAAATATGTCGGCAAAGCGTGCTAAGAGGAAGGCTCCGGAGGAAGAGAGCAGCATCCGGAGCCCGACTCCAGCAAGGAAGCGCTTGAGATTATAATATACAGTGAAGCATGTCGAACGTCAGCAAGCCTGAACAAAGTGGTAAGTAGTAAATAGTGCTTAAGGTTGTTTCTAAAATAATGTCCTAAAATATTTGAAAATCGTCGAGGTTTTAACTTTTATTCTTTCTTTTCTGCCTCTTGTTTCTAAAAGTCAGGAAAAAGAGTCACGCTGCGAAGAAACACCACACAGAAGATTTTCCCTCAGTAAAATGGTAAATATATTCATCTTGTTATGACGTTTGCTCACAATAACCAGGAGTGTTCCTGTGTTTCTGAAGTGATTCACTCTCATTTGGTGTTATTTGATCCAAAGACAACTGAGGGTCTTCAGAGCAGCGTGAACGGCCGTCACCTGAGAGCAAGACAGTCCTGGCGCCTTTGTGGTTCCCTCCAGGTACTCCAGCTTCATCCCACAGTCCAGAGAGATGCAGTTAGGTTGAATGTGAGTGTGAATAGTTGTCTGTTTCTCTGTGTTAGACTGACCTGTCCAGGTTGTACTCCTGCCTCTGGCCCCATAACAGCTGGGATGGCTCCAATCTTGAATTGGATAAGCTGAAGAAATGGATGGAAGGATGATCCAAAGAGAAACATCAAAGGCCCTCTCACAAAAAAAGATAAGAACTCATTTTACACATTGTTGAAACATCCTGAAAGTTATTTGTTCTGTTTAGAAACTTGTTGAACTGTCATTAGAGTTTGTTTCGACTTGTTGTTCATTTCTTATTCGGTTCAGCTGTGTTTCTATGTGTCCTTAGTTCCCATAATCAGCCTCCTGTGTGTAAATATTGTGTCAGTCTCCCTTTGTCCCTTGTCAGAGTGTTAATCTCCGTCCCCTCGTGTTTCCTTGCCTCAGTAGTTCTGTTTCCTACAGTTTTCCCCCAGTATAGGTTTTGGTTTGACTTTTTCAGTTCCCTTTGTCAGTCTTTGTATTTAGTATTTCCTCATCAGTCTCATCACTTTCCTCTGCAGAGAGAAAACAATAAAAAGACCTGAAGAGGTCTTTTTATTGTTTTCACCAAATAACACCAAATGAGAGTGAATCACTTCAGAACAACGGGAACACTCCTGGTTATTGTGAGCAAACGTCATAACAAGATGAATATATTTACCATTTTACTGAGGGAACATCTTCTGTGTGGAGTTTCTTCTCATCTTGGCTCTTTTTCCTGACATTTAGAAACAAGAGGCAGAAAAGAAAGAATAAAAGTTAAAACCTCAACGATTTTTTAATGTTTGGGATATTTTAGAAACAACCGTAAACACTATTTACTACTTACCACTTTGTTCATTCTTGCTGACGTTCACTCTCCTCATCTTCTCTCTAAAGGAAGATGCAAACGCTCTCATTGTGAAAGATAAGTATACATCCATCTAACCTGCGACTCTGTCACAACTCTGATCAGCAATTCTTTCAGGTTTGTCTGTTTTGATGATGTTATTAATTGTTATTATCCTTTATCCAGGTAACTTTCAGAGAGGAGCGGAGGGAGGAGCGAAGCCAGCGTGCTCTGTAAACTCTCATTAAAAAAAAGATAAGTAGATATTGATTTTATATTATTATGACAGCTCCTCCTCAGTGAACACTTCCTCTAGTTGCTGAAATCATTTACTAATTTTTTTCTTCCCATTTGTCTTTTGTTTTTCAGAGAAAACAGAGAGGAGACAAGGTGACATTAAGACCTAAGACAGGACGGATTGAACCCTTTCTCGTAAAAAGATAAGTATTCACTCTGCTTTTAATCAGAATATTGATAAATATCTAAAATTCTGCTCACCTGGTTGATAAAGTTACTAAAACGATTCCCTCTTTACTGTCATTTGTCCTTTAGAGAGAAGATGAGGAGAGTGAACGTCAGCAAGAATGAACAAAGTGGTAAGTAGTAAATAGTGTTTACGGTTGTTTCTAAAATATCCCAAACATTAAAAAATCGTTGAGGTTTTAACTTTTATTCTTTCTTTTCTGCCTCTTGTTTCTAAATGTCAGGAAAAAGAGCCAAGATGAGAAGAAACTCCACACAGAAGATTTTCCCTCAGTAAAATGGTAAATATATTCATCTTGTTATGACGTTTGCTCACAATAACCAGGAGTGTTCCTGTTGTTCTGAAGTGATTCACTCTCATTTGGTGTTATTTGGTGTTTGTCTTTGAAAGGAGAGGAGCAGCAACGACACTGGGAGACAAACAACAGGATGATCCAAAGACAACTGAGGGTCTTCAGAGCAGCGTGAACGGCCGTCACCTGAGAGCAAGACAGTCCTGGCGCCTTTGTGGTTCCCTCCAGGTACTCCAGCTTCATCCCACAGTCCAGAGAGATGCAGTTAGGTTGAATGTGAGTGTGAATAGTTGTCTGTTTCTCTGTGTTAGACTGACCTGTCCAGGTTGTACTCCTGCCTCTGGCCCCATAACAGCTGGGATGGCTCCAATCTTGAATTGGATAAGCTGAAGAAATGGATGGAAGGATGATCCAAAGAGAAACATCAAAGGCCCTCTCACCAGCTTTCATTTATTAAATTTGTCTTTACTGAACGATTTCTGGTGTGTACTTGCATTGATACTCAGACAACAGCTCCTCTTTCTGTTTGTGCTGGAAGATTCAGGCAAACACATATTACATATATAGATTGTTATGATATGACTCAGTTTCACATTTAGTGCTATATGAGAATGATAAGGTCCAGTTTAATAGTATTGCTAGTGTCTAATGAAATGAACACGTGATTTTCAGATCCAGCAAAGTGAATATTTTTCACTGTGGATAAATTACATGGAAACGTTTAATGAGTCATCAGCTATTTCACTACAAAGATGATGTGATTAAAGGTTCTCAACATGCAGGTCAGAAGTTTTGCTCCATCCTGGATGTTAAATGCTGATCAAGTGTTTACACATATCTGCACATTTCTAACAGCTCATTTCACAGGTCATCAGTCTCCTGACTGCATATGCAGAGTTTTATCATCACGTGTTCATGGCAGACAAACATAATTATGAATTCTTGTTTTAGTTCCATTCAGTCACTCAACATCAGGTGTCTGCTTGTCCTGAGCTGTGAGAACTACAGTGAGTTGCTTTCCTCTTTAGCTTAGTATTAATAAACCAGGTTGTAGGTGGGCACCTGCATCAAGGAGTCAAGAAGCATATTTTACTGTTTAATGGTGAAAATAATGGATTGTTGTTCATTTGTTTAATGGAAAGACTGAAAGTGTGGCCTGGTGTTGACTTACACTTATTCAAAGTGATGAAGTACCAACAGATACTAAAAGTCACAGCCTGAAACACGTCAACTGCTTTATTATTTCTGGTTTTAAATAAACTGTAAGAGCAATGTGCAACAACAAAGAAAAAATCCCTTAAATAAAACAGTACCTAGTTCATATGTTTTAAGTTCTAACTACTAAATAAAACACAAAAAAATATCAGAGAAATGCTTCAGTACTGTAAATTCATAGAGGTAGGTGCAATAAGGGAACATGATTTGTAAATCAGTCGAATAATTAAGTAGAATAATTTGTTCTGAAAACTGTAAAACTGTGTAAACTCTTTGGTAAAAACAGGAAGAACTACATTTGAAAATGAATGATTGGAATCCAAACATTTGACTTTTGTTTTTCCTCAATACTCCATCCTCCTCTTAACATTTTTGTTTTCCAGCTTTTTTAGAGGGAAAATCATTTATTACATCACTGCAAGAAATCTGATGGCCAACTTTGTTATTAATACTTGTTACTGTCGGTCCACTCAGTCTTTCTTGTGCCGTGGAAGGTCTGTGGTAGTTGTTTAAGTACACAGTGAAGGGCAGATGATGCTGCCGTCTCCCTGTCTGCTGTGTCCTCTCATCTACAGAAGTCTGGACTCGTGAGCGAACGTGCCAAATAAGAACTAGCAAGTATGCATGTACGATCTCTTTACTTGGTACTGAGAGATGCCATCTAAAGGAATCGACTCTGGACTAAAGCAGCGGTTTAACCGTTTCATTGTTAGCCCCGCCCCCTAACTCTGATGGGTGAGGTTGACGGATGAAATAAATTCATCATCATCATCACAGTAAACATGGAAAAAAATAATAATAATTTTTCCTAAAAATGAATGAGTTGGTTTTAAATGAATTAACATTTTAATTATATATAATATAATAACTCAACATTTTTCTGGTTAGGTTCTGTGGCGGAGGTGTGGTCCCGGGCGCGGCTGCAGGGGAGGAGTGGTGCAGTGGGCTCAACGGGGCGGTGCTGGAGATGCCGGTGAGAACAGCTGATGGCGATTGGACTGATAATGGTTTCCTTCCCTTTTTTATAGTGAGACGGAGAGGAGCGGAGGGAGAGGGAAATCAGCTGGGACCAACAGCTGTCAGACTGTGTCATATCATAACCTGGGAAAACTATAAATGTGGAAGCTGATGATAAAGACCTGTGTGTGTGTGTACCTGTGTATAGTGCATTTCACAGGTTCATTTGGACATCGAGCAGTAATAGGCTTCTTCACCACATCTAAAGGAGAATCACACTTTTGGCATAGAGGGAACCTTAACAGGTCTCCTGGCACTGCCATTTCTTGCCATTAAGTAATCTTTGCCATCACTGTTATTTTCTTTAACATTTTTAGTTCTGAGCGAGCTCTCATAGCTTAGGCAACTCATTTTTCTTATTTTGAAGTTTAACATTTTCTTCTTGTCTCTGTTTTAACGCTGCACTAAGCTCACTGTCAGGAGGAGGATTCTTGGACCTTTGGCTCAGTTTCTACTTGCTTTGCAAGCTCATCCACTCTCCTTTCAAGCTTAGATGCCTCGCTCTGTTTTGTAGTCTGTATTGGAACAGGCTCATCATCATAGGAGGGTACATCAAAAATGGAGTGGGCATGTACAGCTGCTTTTGTAGAATGTTACGCAGAGAGGTGTCGTGAGGGAAACATCAGAACTGGTATGGCTGGAGGGCTAGGCACCAGCACAGTATGCTCGCATTTTGATGTTGCTTGGAGTGCATCCACACCAGGGGTCTGTGATCTGTCTGAAGAATAAATTCTCTTCCAAGGAAATAATATTTCAACGAATCAATTGCCCACTTGATTGCCAGTCCTTTTTCTACTGTTGAATATTTTGTCTCCCTGTCAAACAGCTTTTTACTTAAGAAAAGCTTCACCAGCTTCTCCCTGAGCCAGTACTGCTCCAAGTCCAACATTAGAGGCATCTACTTGTACAACAAATGGTTTGGAAAAATCAGGGCTTTGCAAAACAGGGGCTTCAGAAATCTGTCTTTTTAAAGATTGGAAGGCATGTTCACAGTCATCATTCCACATCACTTTAGAAGTGTTTTCTCGTGAGCTCTGTAAGAGGGGCTGCCAAGGTTGAGAAATGGGGAATAAACCTCCTGAATAAACCTCTGTGCTTTTGCAGCGTTTTTCTTTTTGCAGCGTTTTTCTTTTGCAAGTGTTTTCTGAAGTTGCAGTCCATTTGGCCTCTCAGGGCCACCGTAGAATACTCATAATACACAGTACAGATTGGACAGCTACTGTGTGTGTGTCTGTGTGCGTGCCCATTCTTTTTCTCTGCCACTAGATGGTGATGATGTTCATACTTTGTGACCTTTGACTTGTTTCACAAACCAAAGCCAATTTCAGGAGTCATTCCACTTTCTTCAGTTCAGGAGGCTCATGAGACAGTGAAAGGACCAAACACTTAACAAACATGAGTTATACAACATGACGAACAGATGAAGTATACAAAACAAAGAACATGACACACAAAGCCATGGTTAAAAGAAAAAGGTAACAATTATAGAATACACGCAAAATTCACATACATATATTGTTTTGAGAGCCTTTTGTTGGTGGAGTCCTGATATTGATTGTATGTACATTTCCACATACCTAAAATAATGACAGAATATGGTGTTTTGTTAGTAAACTTACATTTATGGGAAAAAAATTAGCTAAAGTATTAACAACATTTATCCAGAAAAAAACATTTTATCATACTTCTTGGGGAACTAAAGAACAGATAAAACATTTTCCCATCGTAAAGAAAACTCCCTTAAAAATATGGACATAACAAACCTGATAAATTCCTTCCAGAATCTCTGTGTAAAAGAACAGTACCAAAAAAGAGATGTGTCACAGTTTCTGGATGATCCCACACATAAAGTACAATTAGTATTTATGTCCCTTTTAAATTTTTACCATGTAGTGACTGGATGGATAACATTTATGTAGAATTTTAATGAGACTTCTTTCACCTTATTTACAATCAAATATTTATGGGGGACCATCCAGACTGTCTTCCACTTGATATCTGGAACAAATCGGTTCCAATAAGATATTATATATGGGAGAGAGACGATATCTTCTTGGAATAAACTACGTATTCTCTTATTGCTTACCAAGTTCCTGTGAAAAGCAGATTTTTCCTATTGGTGACTCAGCTGGATCAGGGAGAGTGACTGAGGTAGAGATCGAGCTGTCAGTGTTTTTATATAACATTAAAGTCCCTGAGGGTATGGCACCAAGCACCATTGAGAATTCCTGAACACTGATTGGAAAATTATATAGTGCAATAAAGTCGTCGTATACGTAGAAAATAAACTACTAAATCCTTTTTCCGCTACCGTCACACCTTCACGGCGGTATTTATGGAAGACGCAGCTGTTCGGTCCACCAGTAACCGGCGTTTCGAATCACCGAAACTGAGGATTTTTTTAAAACTCCAATTTTTGCGTTTACGTGTACGAGGAATACAGAGTTCATCGGAAACATCACAAAGGTATGTGGACTTTTTAAAGTCACGCTGTGCGTCCACGTTATCGGGTTTACATGAGATGAACCTGTCAGGAATAGCAGGTACGTAGACAAAATAATGTTAATCTTGGCCAATCTGAAAGGTTTACAAGACCAAAGATTACAAATGAAGATACGGTTCCTCTCATTTACAAAGCAATGGAGGCATAACGTGTTCTGTATTACTTTAATGTAGTGTCAAGGTGTAACTAACTTACTAACATTGCTTCCAATACATTTTCCATCCCTCTGCAAAATCGGCCTCACAAACCAATAAAACAAACTGTGGCTGCCGTTTGCTACGTCGGAACTGAAGAGCCAGCGCTGAGTCCAGACCGAAGGGAAAAAAACAATCTGCCAGGGGAGACCTACAATCGGCACACTTGTGCGGTGAAGACAAAGGGAAGATTGCTTAACCCATATATTTTTATAGTCTTGGACTAGATAGAATGAGTTGTTTTGGAAACATATTCAACAATGTCTTCATTGACTCTGATTTGGGCTTGTGGAGGCGCCCCAGCAGGTCCAAGCCACCTGTTTTTTGCTGTGGGTTTTCATGTTAATATGCAGCATCATGAAATGGACTTCGTGCCCCAGAGGGGGCGCGGACACAAGTTGGGAAGTCTGGTCTGTTAGAGTCATGGTGAGGAGGCTCTTGAAGAAAGTTGAGGAAAAGGAGTGTGATTGGAGGAACAAGAGCTCCTGGAGCCCCAGAAATATTACAGCCAACCCTGAAATTAGACACACACACAACACAACACACGCACAACACACACAACACACACACACTTAATGAGTCATTCTTTCAGTCCTCCTTTTCCTCAACTCCAACTTTAAGTTGACCATGAACCATCCCTGCTCGTTCTCCATCTGACTTTATAAATGAGTTGATTCGTTGTGGTCACGGTCCTCTCCACTTTGCTTTTTTAAATTGTAAAAACACTACGTATCCCGCATACACCATGCAACCGGTGTTGGTGTAAAACTTCCTTCCAGCTTTGTCCTACTGACGCAGATGTGGGGAACCACCAACGAATTGATCGATTGGTGAAAGAAGAACTCATGTCCTCTGTTACTCAGCACCAGCTTGCTTCATGGTTTCTCGTTGGATGTGGGCAACTGGGGAAGCTCGCTCTCATCTAATGGGAGGCCAGGAAGGAGGAGGTTCACGTCAGCTCATCCCGGGACGACAGGCTTGCAACCAACCTTAATAATTAAACACAAAAACAGGTCAAGTAAATCATACAGCAGAGCATAATATGAGATCCGACTGCCGGAGAGCAGTCTGTTTCAGCATTTTGGCTGGAAAGTTCATATTCAGTTGACTTGCATCGCGTCGACTGCTCTGCAGCCAGTGTGGGTCC
>NW_024387085.1:72500-75927 GCF_900408965.1 Simochromis diagramma | reverse complement strand
TAAGCTTGCTGCGGGAGATTTCACTTGTCATGTTTGCATAGTAAGCTAACGATTAATAAGACGATGTCAGAGGAATTGGTGCACAAATTATCATCACTCACAGATCAGTGCTGTCGCTCTCTATACACAGTTCGCACGATTGCAAAGTGAAAGCAAAAAAACAAGCGCAAATTCAAACGCGATTTCAATATGTCACATATTGACAGTGGCTCACCGATGCCAATGACATAATCACCCAGCTACATTTCTGAAAGAATGCAAAAGCATTGACATATATTTTTCCTTCCTACAATAGCCCGACGGGCAGGGAAGAGATAGATTTTGGTAGCCCGACTGAAAAAATCGCTAGCGATATTGCAAGCCCTGTATCTGATTGAGGAATCACTCATCTTTGGAAAAGAGAGTTTATTACAGAGAAATGTCTCTTTCCAAAATAAAAGCTATACTATCCGCTTCTTCTGGGCTATATTCTCAGCAGCATAAGGAGAATCATGTGCTAACAGCTGTCTAAATGACTCGGCTAAAGTTAGTAGCATGCTTGTTGTTTTTGTCTTTGCACTAGGATGATGTCGGCGTAAATGTGCAGTCATATTCATTGTGTTCTCACTAGTGCTTTCAGGTTGATCTCGTTGAAATGACCTTAACGCCACAACACGGCAAATCTCCGTTAACGAGCTACCGCCGATTGCCCCGTGCATGGGGCTAGACGGCCAACACGTTAACGAGCTAACTGCGCTAACACACTAGTTCCCACCCATGTAATTGAGCATTGCATGGCACATCCAACATACTGTTTTACTTTAGTCCATGACTCGCTTACCTTCAGGGTCATACGTCACATGAAAACCAAAATAATTCCAAACGCCAGATCTGAATGTTGCAAGGAGAGCTTAACTTCTGTCTTGCTAGCTTGCCCTGCGCTCTTCCTTCTGACTATGCTGTCTGTGTTGAGCGCTCAGTGGATCTGCGCTCGACAGTGCAGCCTAGGCGGAGTAGTCGAACGCAGATTCACTGAGCGCTCAACACAGACAGCATTGTCAGAAGGAAAGTTGATAAAATAAATTACAAATGTTGTATTGTTCGATACATATGCGTACCGAACCGAAAGCACTGTATCGAACGGTTCAATATCGATACGAATATCGTTGCACCCCTAATATATATATATATATATTTATATATATATATGTATATATATATATAGAGCAGCTGGATAGCGTAGTGGTTAGACTACACGCCTTTGGAACCCAGGATCGCAAGTTCGATTCCTGCCTGGGGCGTCTGTATCCAGTAAGGGTCCTAAGGCTAGACCCCCTATGCTAAGCGAGCCTACCGCAGACATGAGCGACACAGATAAATATGAAGGCATGCCGGCTCGGACGTCGCCCGGATCAACAAGGTCCGCGTCAGGTGTTGAGGAACCAGGACACCCTGACGAAAAGTGGGCTACTGGAACAAGAAGGCATCGGTGGGCAAGAGACGAAAACAGGGCGTTGTTGGAATGCTACTACGCAAGTAACCCCGGCGGAAGGGGCTACATGAATAGGATGACGGACCTATGGATTCTTCGATACCCAACATCCACAATGACGGCGAAACAACTAGTAGCTCAGTGTTCCAACATTCGAAAGAAGGGACTGCTCTCACAGCTAGAGATTGACGAGGTACAACACAAATGCTACGGCAAGGAGGAGTCAGGACGCCAGGTCAGGGGGGAGATATCATCACCCCCACCCGAGATTGGGTACATAGCCCCAAGTGCGATAGGAGAAGGATCGTTGAATGCTCCACAGAACCAGCAAAGGTGTACTCTCAGTGGCAAGGGAACAATAATAAGAGAACAGCACCACCAAGGCTGGAGACGGAGCAATACTGGAAGAGCATATGGGAGAAGGACGCAACCCATAACGGCAATGCTCAGTGGCTAGTGGATCTGAGGGCAGACCACAGCGACCTCCCTGAACAGGGTCCAGTAACCATCACAGTGGCAGATATCCAAGAAAGGGTCTCCAGTATGAAGAGTTGGACAGCACCAGGGCCTGACATGGTTCACGCCTACTGGCTAAAGAAGCTGACTGCACTCCACGAGCGTCTGGCAGCACAAATGAACCAGCTGCTAGTTAACGAGAGACACCCGGAATGGCTAACCGAAGGTCGGACGGTCCTGATCCCCAAGGACCCCAAGAAGGGACCGGTCCCCTCCAACTACCGACCAATAACCTGCCTCAGTACTACATGGAAGCTCCTGTCAGGCATCATATCGGCTAAGATGAACAGGCACATGGGTCAATACATGAGTGGGACACAGAAAGGAATTGGCAAGAATACCAGAGGCGCAAAACACCAGCTACTGGTAGACAGAACAGTCAGCCGAGACTGCAAGACCAGACTGACCAACCTGTGCACTGCCTGGATTGATTACAAGAAGGCCTATGACTCAATGCCCCACAGCTGGATACTGGAATGCCTAGAATTGTACAAGATCAATGGGACCCTAAGAGCCTTCATCAGGAACTCAATGGGGATGTGGCGTACAACACTAGAGGCCAACTCCAAGCCCATAGCACAAGTCACCATCAAGTGCGGGATCTACCAAGGAGATGCTCTGTCCCCACTGCTGTTCTGCATAGGCCTGAACCCCCTCAGTGAGATCATTAACAAGACTGGCTACGGATACCGACTACGGAACGGAGCAGTTGTCAGCCACCTCCTGTACATGGATGACATCAAGCTGTATGCCAAGAGTGAACGAGACATCGATTCACTGATCCACACTACCAGGCTATACAGCAATGACATTGGAATGTCGTTCGGACTGGAGAAGTGTAGTCGGATGGTAACAAAGAGAGGGAAGGTAGTCAGAACTGAGGGGATTGAACTACCAGAAGGCAACATTGTATATATATATACAATGTTGCCTTCTTATATATATATATATATACATATGTATGTATATATATGTATATATACATACATATGTATATATATATATATGTATATATATATATGTATACATACATATATGTATACATATGTATACATACATATATATACATATGTATGTATACATATATATATATATATATATACATATATATATATATATATATATATATATATATATATATATATATATATATATATATACATATGTATACATATGTATATATGTATGTATACATATATACATATGTATACATATGTATGTATACATATGTATACAGGATCATTGGAGGCCCTCTCCCACCCATGTCCCAACTCTACCACAAACACATCATCCGACATGCGAACAGCATAGTGAAGGACACTTTCCACCCCTCACATGCACTGTTCTCCCTCCTTCTATCTGGCCGACGATTTCACAGCATCAAAACCGAGACAAAAAGACACTGCAAGAGCTTCTTCCTACAAGCAGTCAGAGCCCTAA
>NW_024387085.1:0-67500 GCF_900408965.1 Simochromis diagramma | reverse complement strand
CAGAGGAGATCAGCTAAGTAGTCAGGTGCCATATTGTTTAGAATTTTATAAGTAAACAATAAAATTTTAAAATCAATTCGATATTTGATAGGAAGCCAGTGTAAATTTTTCAGAACAGGGGTGATAGAGTCAAACTTTCTAGTGCCGGTCAAGAGACGTGCTGCGGCATTCTGGACCAGCTGCAGACGCTGCAGAAGAGAAGATTGTAGACCCAAGTAGAGTGAGTTACAATAGTCCAGTCTTGACGTAATGAAAGCATGAATGAGTTTCTCCATATCTTTGTGTGGTATGTAGGGTTTAGCCATAGAGATTAGGCGTAGTTGATGAAAGCTAGTTTTTACCACAGTAGAGACCTGTTTGTCAAGTTTGAAGGAACTATCCATGAAAACTCCAAGATTCCTGGCAGTATCAGTAAGGTAGTTAGCAACAGGCCCAAATGTGTCAGTCAATTGTCCCAGAAGCATATTTCGGTCAAAAACAATAATTTCTGTCTTCTTTCCATTTAAAGTAAGAAAGTTACGTGATAACCAGTCCTTGACATCACTCAGACAGTCAAACAGAGGATGTGGTGAGGATAAAGCATCCCCAGTCAGGTGAAGGTAGATTTGAATATCATCAGCGTAACAGTGAAAAGAGACATTGTGTTTTTCAAAAATGGAGCTCAAGGGCAACATATACAGAGAAAACAACACAGGACCCAGTACCGAGCCCTGGGGCACACCACAGCGGAAACGGGCAGAAGAAGAGGAATATTTTCCCATCGTGACGGAGAACGACCTCTCAGAAAAATATGATTTAAACCAAGATAAAACATTTCCTTTGAGGCCTACTACATGTTCCAATCTTGCCAAAAGGATATCATGATCAACCGTATCAAAGGCTGAGGTCAAATCCAATAGTACTAAGACCGCAGAGCGCCCAGAGTCAGCAATTAAGAGGTCATTAAAGACTCTTAGTAGGGCAGTTTCGGTGCTGTGACGCGGTCTAAATCCAGACTGAAATTTATCACTTATACCGTTTCTCTCTAAATAGGTCTGTAGTTGCTGAAGCACTATTTTCTCTAAGACTTTTGACATAAAAGGAAGTTTAGAAATCGGCCTGTAATTAGCTAGAATGTTACGATCAAGGGTACTTTTCTTGATAACAGGTTGCACGACTGCATGTTTAAAGACAGTCGGAACATAGCCAGATGACAGTGAGAAGTTCATTAGAAATAAAATACAAGACCCGATTGTATTCAATGCATCCTTAATGATACGAGAGGGAATAATGTCGTGCAAAGAATTTGAGCTTCTCAGATTATTAATTATTTCCTTTAAAGTCAAAAATGACACAGGTTCGAACTGTTGTAAAACCGTTGAACATTCAGAAGCTGGGGCTTGATTTACTACCAAAGAATGTGTGGCCCTTAACAATGAGATTTTATCTATAAAATAATTTAGAAATTTTTCGCAGAGGGCCAGGGAGGCACCCATTGAAACATCCGAACAGGGATTAACCACTGAATTAAAGATTTTAAACAGGACTCGAGGATTATGGCTGTTATTCGCAATAATGTTTGATAAAAAAGAAGTTTTTGCCATTTTGGCAGCCTTCTGGAATTTAGACCGGCTCATATGCAGGATGTCTAGGGACACCTGAAGTTGATCTTTTTTCCATCTTCTCTCAGCTCGACGACATTCACGTCTAAGAGCGAGGATGGATTCATTTAGCCAAGGTTGGCGTGAGGTTTTACGGTGTTGAATCTTTACTGGAGCCACAGTATCCAAAATAGAAGTACATATAGAGATGAAAGAGTTGACTACGCCATCAACCGAGAGAGGTCTGTCTGCGTGTGTGTGTGTGTGTGTCTGTGTGTCTGTCTGCGTGTGTGTGTGTGTGTGTGTGTCTGTGTGTCTGTGTGTGTGTGTGTGTCTGTGTGTCTGTCTGCGTGTGTGTGTGTGTGTGTGTGTCTGTGTGTCTGTCTGCGTGTGTGTGTGTGTGTGTGTGTGTGTGTGTGTCTGTGTGTCTGTCTGCGTGTGTGTGTGTGTGTGTGTGTGTGTGTGTGTGTCTGTGTGTCTGTCTGCGTGTGTGTGTGTGTGTGTCTGTGTGTCTGTCTGCGTGTGTGTGTGTGTGTGTGTGTGTGTGTTTATCTGTGTGTGTGTGTGTGTGTGTGTGTGGTGCCACTGGCTGGAGTTGCTATAGCAACCAGGCTCACACCTGCTCAATGAGCTCTGTCTGTCACTCTGACAAAATGAATCTTAAAAACCTTTGTTTCAACTGCTGCTGTGTCATCAGTGTTTGCTCAAAGAGCAGCGCATCACAGCCCCCACTGAGGTTTGCCTGTGAACATCTGAAAGGTAAAGATGAGTTTTGGAAGTCTGTGCTTTTGTCTGATGAGACTAAACTGGAACTGTTTGGGCACATGGATGTTGCTTATGTTTGGCGAAGAAAAGGACAGGCCTTCAACCCCAGGAACAGTTCCCACAGTTAAACATATGAATAAACATAAACATAGAGAACATGCAGAAATCTGCTCATAGTCGAGGCTTGGGTCATCGCTGGCTCTGGCAACAAGATAATGACCGAAAGCATCAAGGATACCAAAACCAAGATCCACAGAGGCCAAATCCTACCGAGAATCTGTGGCGAGCGCTCAAAATGAATGTCCATGCCTGGAAACTGTGCAGTTTGGACCAGCTAGAGCGATCTGCAAGGGAGGAATGGGCCAAATAATTTTGGCCTCAGGTGTGTTGTAATAGTGTTTGAGGTGCTACATGTCAATTCATCTAAAAGAAAAAGACATTTCTGCAGTGATGAATTTCCCAAATACGCTTTTTTCATCTGCTCCTGTTTTTATAAAATACAAAATCATGACAATATTGAATGTGATATTTAATATTTAATACATACTGCATATCTCTTTGTATTATAAGTATGTATATTTAACTGGTGATTCACCATTTTTTCAGATGTGCATCCTTATTCAACAAGACATTGTGGTGATTTTTATTTATGCAGAGCGTTAACAAAGCAAAATACACTGTTTTGTTTTTTTGTTCTTATGCTCCTTCTAACCTGCCCTGCACAGTTGTTCTTATTTTGAACTGTATGTTATTACTGTTCTTGATTTAAAACAAGCGAGTTAGTATTTTTGGTTATCTTCATCTGTGGTCCTTGTCTCCATGTCTCTGCTGGTTGTTTCAGGTTAGCCTTGCGTCGTGTCTCTGTGTGTGTCTCTAGTCTGGGTCACGGCCTGTGAGTGTGTTTTGTTTCCTGTCTTATTTTGATAGTCCCGTTTCATGTGCGTCCTGTTCTTTCTCACACTTAATGGCAATAAAACTGAATTTATTCTAACAGGCATCAAATCAAAACCAACTAAAGTTCCAACCAGCAGTCTTTCATTGTCCATCGATAACTCTGCTGCCACACCAGGTTAAGAGTCTTGGTGTCATCCTCAACAGCACTCTTTCCTTTACAGCACATATAAATTATATTTTCATCTTCGTAATATTACCCATCTTCGTCCTTCTCTCGCTCCAAACAGTACCGCCTTACTCGACCATGCTCTTGTCACCTCTCGTTTTGATTACTGGAATTCTCTCCTCTGTGGTCTGCCTCATAAATCTCTCCGTAAACTGCAGTTAGTTCAAAATACAGCTGCTCGTATTATATCCAGAATTAGATCCATTGAACATATAACAGCTGTACTTAAACAGCTCCTTTGGCTTCCAGTTTCATAACCTCGCCCCTCCATATTTACCTGATCTCCTCCGTACGTGCTTGCACTCTCGTACGCTCTTCTTCAGCCTCCTGTCTGTCTGCTCCACCTGCTCGCCTGACAGGACTCAGAGACTTTGGATGCTCTGACACCAGATCTCCGGGCTACAAACTCTGTCTCTACTTTTAAATCTTCAAACCCATCTTTTCAGGATTGCGTACCCTTCATCGTGACTCCATCTTTATCTTTTTTTTTTTTTTTACCTTGTTTAGCTTTTATACTTGTTCTTTATTTTTCAATTACCTTTATGTTTTTATTTTGTTGTACTAATGTAAGGTGACCTTGATGATCTTTAATGGTGCCTAAAAATAAAATGTCCATCCATCCATCTTCTCCCACTTATCCAGGCTGGGTCGCGGGGGCAGCAGCCGAAGCAGAGAAGCCCAGACCTCCCTCTTCTCAGCCACCTCCTCCAGCTTGTCGAGGGAACACCAAGGCGTTCCCGTAGCAATGGGCCAAACACCCCATACTCCTGGAGCACCATACTATAATAAAATGTATTATTATTAATACATTGTATGATCATGATCAACAACAGCTGGTGTGATTATGCGAACGTGCACCCGGTCAAATCCTTCTGCTCACCGGACCTGGAGTACCTGATGATTAAGTGCCGGCCATTCTGGCTACCGAGGGAATTTACAGCAGTGATTATTACGGCTGTTTACATTCCCCCACAAGCCGACACTGACCGAGCACTCAGGGAACTGTACAGCGCGATCAGCAGCGAGGAAACCGCACACCCAGAGGCAGCGTTTATCACAGCCGGAGACTTTAATAAGGGAAACCTGAAGAAAGTCTCACCAAAACTCCATCAACACATCCTTTTCAACACACGTGGAAACCGGCTACTCGACCACTGCTACACCTCTTTCCGGGATGCGTACAAAGCCCTCCCCCGCGCCCCATTCGGCCAATCAGATCACCGCTCCATCCTGCTCCTGCCCGTCTACAGGCAGAAGCTGAAACAGGAAGCTCCAACCCGGAGGGCGGTGCACTGTTGGACGGACCAATCGGAGTCTGCGCTGCGGGACTGTTTTGATCACGCGGACTGGGAAATGTTTCACGTGGCTGCTAGGGACATTGATGAATACACAGACTCAGTCTGTGGATTTATCAGGAAATGGTGGAAGATGTCGTCCCATCCAGAACAGTTAAATCCTTCCCAAATCAAAAACCCTGGATTAACGGAGATGTTCGCGCGGCACTGGCGGCACGGAACACCGCCTTTGCCTCCGCGAACACATCGGACTACAAACACGCACATTACCAACTCCGGAAGACGATCAAAGCAGCCAAACGTGAGTACAGGGACAGGGTGGAGCAACAGTTTGACAACCCTCGGAGGATGTGGCAGGGACTAAACACGATCACAGACTTTAGAGGGAAAACCAGCACACCGCAGACCACGGCCTCTCTGTGTGAGGATCTAAACGTATTCTACGCTAGATTTGACACAGCGAACACCACGAGACCGGACAGTGTGCGCACCGCGGATGACGTCAGGGCGCACACTGTGTCTGAGGAGGATGTGTGGAGGTGCTTCAGGAAGGTGAACGCACGCAAAGCTACTGGTCCGGACGGGATTCCCGGCCGCGTCCTCAAGTCATGCGCGGCTCAGCTGGCTGGAGTGTTCACGCACATCTTCAACCTTTCCCTCTCTCTGTCTGTAGTCCCAGCCTGCTTCAAAATGGCCACCATCGTCCCTGTACCCAAATCCTCCACCATCTCCTCATTGAACGACTGGCGACCTGTAGCCCTGACCCCCATCGTAAGCAAATGCTTCGAGAAGCTGGTCAGGGACTTCATCTGCTCTGCACTACCCGACTCACTGGACCCTCTACAGTTCGCATACCGCCACAACAGGTCCACTGATGATGCCATAGCCCTGACACTACATACTGCCCTGTCACACCTGGAGAAGAGAGACACGTATGTGAGGATGCTGTTTGTAGATTACAGCTCAGCATTCAATACCATCGTTCCCTCGAAGCTGGACAGGAAACTGCAGGATCTAGGACTGAGCAGCTCCCTCTGCAGCTGGATCCTTAGCTTCCTGTCTGACAGACGCCAGGTGGTCAGACTGGGCAGCATCACCTCATCCCCCGTCACACTGAACACTGGTGCTCCACAGGGGTGTGTACTGAGCCCTCTCCTGTACTCACTCTACACCTACGACTGCACAGCCACTAACAACTCCAACATCATTGTGAAGTTTGCGGACGACACTACAGTGGTGGGTCTTATCACCAATGGTGATGAGACGGCTTACAGGGAGGAGGTCAGCGCCCTGACCCACTGGTGTCAAGACAACCATCTCACCCTCAACGTCACAAAGACAAAGGAGTTGATAGTGGACTTCCAGAGGTGCAGAGAAGTACACACCCCCATCACCATCAGCGGCGCTGCTGTGGAGAGAGTGAGCAGCTTCCGGTTCCTTGGCGTACATCTGGCTGAGGATCTTACGTGGTCAGTACACACAAACAAAACAGTGAAGAAGGCGCAGCAGCGCCTCTTCTTTCTCAGGAGACTGAAAAGATTCGGCATGAGCCCCCGCATCCTCAGGACCTTCTATCACTGTGCCATTGAGAGCATCCTCACTGGATGCATCACCACCTGGTATGGCAACAGCACCGCCTACAACTGCAAAGCTCTCCAGCGAGTAGTGCGGTGCTCTGAACGGATAATTGGAGGTGAGCTTCCCTCCCTCCAAGACATCTACAGGAAGCGGTGCCTGAGGAAAGCGGGGAGGATCATCAAGGACTCCAGTCACCCCAGCCATAAACTGTTCAGACTACTTCCATCAGGAAGGAGGTTCTGCAGCATCCGGTCCCGTACCAGCAGACTGAGAGACAGCTTCTTCCACCAGGCCATCAGACTGCTGAACACTTCATAGACACCTCAGCTTCACTACTGGAACTTTAACATTATGCACTCCGTACTGTACAGTAATGCCACTGTTTTGCACATGTCTCACTCTGTATATTTTATTTTATTTATTTTATATATTTTATTTATTGTTTACTCTATTTAATTTGTAAAATATGTGTACACACACACACACGTAGAAAAATATTTAGTATACACATCCAGAAATGCATATACTATTATATATTGTACATATATTTATTAGTTTCAGATGTAGCCATTCTTGTATTTTGCTTGTTTACATTATTGTATTTTGCACAACTCTGTTGCTTGTGAAGCTCGCACACAAGAATTTCACTCACATGTGCTGTACCAATGTACCTGCGCATGTGATGTGACAATAAAAGTGATTTGATTTGATTTGATTTGATTATTATTACTTCCTGTGTGTCATCCTTTAGATTCCTTTCAGCCACGTTCCCCGGGTGTGTCCTCTCTGCCCTGATTCCCTCCTGCGTCCTTATTGTCTGAGTCTCCCTCTGGTCTTTGTCACATCCTCATCACACCTTTCCCATGTGTGTGCACTGTTTGTTTGTTTAGCAACCACTAGGTTCTCGACTCTAGTTTAGTCCGAGTTTTCTGTTACTTTTGCATTTTGTTCTCTAAGCTCCAACAATAAACCTGTCTGAGTGAAGTTCCTCTCTCCGTGGCCTCTGAAAGCTGCCAACCACACAATGACACATGACAAATAATGTGGTTTATTTTATGCTTTGAATCACAGTTTGTACGCAGACAGGAGAAAACTGATTTTAAAAAGAGAAATTTTTGATGTTTACAGAATTTATAAAACATAAAGTACAGGTTTTATTATACAAGCAGAATGTCACATGACTGTGTTAACACTCTGCCATCTGTTAGACCATCCCCACACATACTTCATATGTTCAACACTCAAAATCAAAACCTTTCTGCCAGCAACCGCACGTGCTACAGTGAGCAGAGGGACACTGAAGAACCATGTGACACTAACCAGAACCCAGGGTACAGGGGTTTGCTGAAGGTGGTGTGGAAGGTGTAGAGATGGATCGGTGAGCCGGAAGAAATTCTGTAGAAGGTCAGAGTACCAGCGGGCCAATCCACATACACCGCTACTCTGTGAGAGGCGGAGGAGGAGGAGGGGATGGCTGTTTCTCTGTTATTGTGCCAAACCGAGAAACTTTCATCTTCAGCACACCTCAGACTCCAGGAGTGATCGTTCCCTCCAAACCTGCAGTCATAACTGTTTCCTCTCCTTCTGACGCTCCTGTAACTCACTGCTATAAAAACAAATCCTTTCCACTCGACCTCCCAGTAACAGCGACCAGTCAGCCCAGTGGTACATAGCAGCTGAAGCCAGACGTCAAACCTCTCTGGATGAACAGAAAAAGGCTGCTTCTCTGTCACTGCCGTCACCTGCCTGTTGTTGTCTGACAGTTTGAGTTTCCTGTTTGCTGTGTTTGCATCCAGTGCAAGTTCACAGAAATCTGAGAGTGGGAGAAAAACAAAGCATCATTAACACCAGACTGAAAGTGATGTTTAAATAAATACAATCTAAAAAGTTACTATTGGGATATAAAGGGACCAACACTGTGGTGTGGTCATTTAATCATTTTCTTTTTATTTCTGTTGTTGAAGTTAGAAAAGCATCACTGGTTGTGAGAAATGAAAAAAAAAAACCCAGAAAGAATGAAAACTGTGGAGGTTTAATTGAAAGTTAGCTACAAACAATAGTTAAGTACTGTGGTTGTACGTGAAGTCAGATCTAGACTTGTAGTCTAAACCAGGACCAAGACAGACCGAGTCAAGATAAGACCGAGACGGTTCATCCCAAAGCAGCATCTGGCTGCAGTCTTTAAACTGCAGCCAGATGCTGCTTCGTTTACGGGTCTCAGGCATATTTATGTGTTTTTGCGATGCACAGCCCTCCTCACAGCTGTCTACTCACTCACTGAGAGGACAGACATACAGGGAGTGCAGAATTATTAGATAAGTATTTTTGAGGAATAATTTTATTATTGAACAACAACCATGTTCTCAATGAACCCAAAAAACTCATTAATATCAAAGCTGAATGTTTTTGGAAGTAGTTTTTAGTTTGTTTTTAGTTTTAGCTATTTTAGGGGGATATCTGTGTGTGCAGGTGACTATTACTGTGCATAATTATTAGGCAACTTAACAAAAAACAAATATATACCCATTTCAATTATTTCTTTTTACCAGTGAAACCAATATAACATCTCCACATTCACAAATATACATTTCTGACATTCAAAAACAAAACAAAAACAAATCAGCGACCAATATAGCCACCTTTCTTTGCAAGGACACTCAAAAGCCTGCCATCCATGGATTCTGTCAGTGTTTTGATCTGTTCACCATCAACATTGCGTGCAGCAGCAACCACAGCCTCCCAGACACTGTTCAGAGAGGTGTACTGTTTTCCCTCCTTGTAAATCTCACATTTGATGATGGACCACAGGTTCTCAATGGGGTTCAGATCAGGTGAACAAGGTGGCCATGTCATTAGTTTTTCTTCTTTTATACCCTTTCTTGCCAGCCACGCTGTGGAGTACTTGGACGCGTGTGATGGAGCATTGTCCTGCATGAAAATCATGTTTTTCTTGAAGGATGCAGACTTCTTCCTGTACCACTGCTTGAAGAAGGTGTCTTCCAGAAACTGGCAGTAGGACTGGGAGTTGAGCTTGACTCCATCCTCAACCCGAAAAGGCCCCACAAGCTCATCTTTGATGATAGCAGCCCAAAGCAGTACTCCACCTCCACCTTGCTGGCGTCTGAGTCGGACTGGAGCTCTCTGCCCTTTACCAATCCAGCCACGGGCCCATCCATCTGGCCCATCAAGACTCACTCTCATTTCATCAGTCCATAAAACCTTAGAAAAACCAGTCTTGAGATATTTCTTGACCCGGTCTTGACGTTTCAGCTTGTGTGTCTTGTTCAGTGGTGGTCGTCTTTCAGCCTTTCTTACCTTGGCCATGTCTCTGAGTATTGCACACCTTGTGCTTTTGGGCACTCCAGTGATGTTGCAGCTCTGAAATATGGCCAAACTGGTGGCAAGTGGCATCTTGGCAGCTGCACGCTTGACTTTTCTCAGTTCATGGGCAGTTATTTTGCGCCTTGGTTTTTCCACACGCTTCTTGCGACCCTGTTGACTATTTTGAATGAAACGCTTGATTGTTCGATGATCACGCTTCAGAAGCTTTGCAATTTTGAGACTGCTGCATCCCTCTGCAAGATATCTCACTATTTTTGACTTTTCTGAGCCTGTCAAGTCCTTCTTTTGACCCATTTTGCCAAAGGGAAGGACGTTGCCTAATAATTATGCACACCTGATATAGGGTGTTTATGTCATTAGACCACACCCCTTCTCATTACAGAGATGCACATCACCTAATATGCTTAATTGGTAGTAGGCTTTCGAGCCTATACAGCTTGGAGTAAGACAACATGCATGAAGAGGATGATGTGGACAAAATACTCATTTGCCTAATAATTCTGCACTCCCTGTATGCTCCACTTGACTGTCGCGTCCATCACCCTCTCTGTTTTTCACATAATGATATTATCCTATATCCTTGCATGTGATTGGCCAAAATATGGAGGGATTGGAGCATAGCTGAGCCACTGTGTGAGAGCTGAGCAGCCAAAGGAAATTAAGTGAGGAGCGGCTCTCGCTCAATGGGAGTCGACTCTTCTGATTCACTACAAAGCGCTCTGTAAGCACGGCTCTTAGAGCTGATGCTTTTGTGCATGACACATTATCGAACGTTACGTTGTGTGTCATGGATACTGTTGATTCCAAATCTCCTGACCACTATGTCGATCTGAGACAGCGAGACCGAGACAGTGAGACCAAGACAAAACCAAGACCAAAGTCCGTCGAGACCAAGGCAAGACCAAGACCACATAAAAGTGGTCTTGAGACTGGTCTCGAGACATCCAACTCTAGTCAGATCTTACGTACGTGCGTTACGTAGTCGGAGCGTTTTGAACAGATCCTATAAAACTGATCTTTTTGAACCCAAACAAAACATGTGATCTCTTCTATTATGTAAACTTCATGCACAATAGTAACCCATTCTTCAATGGTAGGTGCTTCAACCTTCACACATTTTCTCATAATAACTTTTTTACATAAGTGGACCAAACAGTTTTTTTCATTTCTATTCAACTTTTGTGGTACATCACTCACATTCATAGTAGTGCAATTAAAGGGAATCTTAACACCAAAAACATTTTTATGTGACTGTGGATTTCCTTCCAGTAACCTCTAATAATATGGCATCCCCAGAAGACCACGAGTGGCAAAGTCCCTGACAGCCATGTCCACGGCCCAGATGTGTTCTCTGAATCTTCAAACAGAACTTTCTCCATGTAGTTGAGTGTGTGAAAGTCCACTGAAGTTGGCAGACTTTTCCCAGGTTTCATTTAGTTCAGCCTCCCACTGCTTCCTTTTATAGTCCATATTTGTTTAGACACCTGAATTCCAGTATAAAGTCTGGAAACCACAACATTGTGCTGGTCTCATTAATGTCTGACTTTTTCTAAACCATACTTATTTTGTAAAGCTGCAGAACTCTTAAATAACACCTTGTGGAGAAGTGAATATAGCACGTGAGCCTCAAAGGGACCGGTTTTTAAATCTGTCGTCACTTTTGTTGGGAACAAAGTCAGAATCGTGGGTGCACCATCTCAGCATTTTGTTTGGGTTACCTAGTTTACAAGTGTTAAATACAGTTTTCAGGGCATTACACTGACAATCCAGTACAGAGCTTTTCTGAAACCTTCAACTCATCCTGTAGTTTACCATCAGCCAGGAGGGCCATAACAGGAATACCTTCACAGATGCCCCCTCTATTTCTTTCCAGCCGGATGTGTAGGACGATGAACATATACACATTAATGGTCTCATCTGGGCAGCGCAGTAATCGTCCCATAGACATGGAAGGCCCATTCCCCCTTGTACCCACATAGCAGGCAGCTCTGGCCCGGATCTGGTGTCAAGCCGGCACTGCTGGCTGACTTCTGGCATGGTAAATGGTATGTCATCCAGATATGGGCCAGGCCTGGCGTAGATGGCACTGTTTATGTGATGGCATGCCACATCTGGCCTGATTGTGGTTTGGTGTATGTGGCCCAGGCTCACAGAAAACAGGTCGTCCCTGGATCCGGCATCAAGCTGGTACTTCTGACTGACCAGTGTCATGGCAGGGTGTATGTCAGCCAGATGTGTGCCAGGTCTGGCTGTCACGGTCTGTGAGGGCAGGAGGCAAAACTGGTCAGCTCGAAGCGAGCCTTTAATCAGGGCTGATACAAAATAACAAACCATAAACTATGGGAATGACAAAACTAAGAACCTAACTGAGAGAAACTAAGGGCTATGAACGAAGACCATGAACGAAGACCAGGACTGAACTATGACGAAGTACTGTGGACAGACTATGAACACGACATGAAAAACTGAACAAGATCTCGGTGCTGGCACATGAAGGTGCAGGGAAACATGACTGGAGAAAGTGACTATGAACATGTCCGATACCGACTCTTGCAGGCTAGAATCATGACGTGCAGCTAGAGTAACAGGGTGCATGAACAGACGGCGCGACACAGACTGAATGAAACACAGAGACTAAATACCCACAAGGATGATTAGGGGAAGAGGCCACACATGGGAGCACAGCTGACACACATAAACCTAATGACAGGACAGGGGAAGTGAAACTAAATACAATAAACAAAGAACGCTGGACTCTTTCAAAATAAAACAGGAAACATGGAGATTAAACATGACATGAACTTAACATAACCACACAGACATGAAACATGACAGGTAGACACACGAACCAGGGAGACTGAGTACAGGGGGAGATGACAGAAAACAACTAAGTAATAAAGGAATAAACAGCAACCTAGAAATTAACTAGATCAAAAATGAATACAAAAATACATAAAACTCAAACACTGGGTCACACGACCCAGTACCGTGACACTGGCAATGATGGCACTGTTTGTGTTCCTATTTTCCTATTTTAGTTAGAAGACTGAAATGCCATGTTGCAATACGGTACTGCTACGGTAGCCAACGTTTCAAATGCAGGTTTGACAGGTTTGTGAGTGTACACTTTATCCAAAACCTAGTGAGGGTTTACTCATGCTTGCCAGTGGGTGGCTGTAGCTCAGGAGGTAGAGCAGGTCACCTACTGATTCAGATGGTTAGTGGTTCGATCCCTGGCTCCTCCAGGCCGCATGTCAGCAGTATGTCTGCAGCTGGCCTTGTGCTGGCCCATGTGTGGGCCACCTCTGGCAAACCAGATCTGGGCCACCAAAGGGCCATCATTCTTTGCCGTATGTGGGCCATGTGTAAGCACATTGTGTGGGCCAGATCCGGGCCATTACTATTTTGCTATGTGGGTAGTGTTTTATACCTGACCCTGGCTCTCTTCCCACAGATGTCTCTAAAGTAGTCTGTCCAATTCTAGAAATTGTTTGAGTGATCTTGGGAGGCACTGAAAATAATAAAGCATGTGTGGGAGAATGTTCATTCTGACAGACTCTATCCGAGAACTCAAAGTCAAAAAGGGGATGCCACCATTGAACATCTGACTTTATGTTGAACCGCAAACATTTTAGAACCCCGCAGGGTAACCCCCAAACATTTAATAGACTCATTATCCCACTTCCAATTATAGTTCATTCTTAGTTCTTTTGATGGGTTAAAGTAAACTTTAGTTTATGTATAATATTAATTTTATACCGAGAATATTAGTCATATTCTTCTAACATGGTCATCAACTTTGGGAGTATTTGGGTAGGTTGTGCTAAAGCTAACAGAAGATCATCTGCAAATGAGGCCATTTTCTGCTCTCCTTTATATCCATTGGTGAGGAGTGGTGGAGCGCAGCATCCTTGTAGTGTTCCTCTGTGTAGGTAGAATGAGTCTGTCAGATCCACACTGATCTTGGTTTGTCATATAGTGCTGCCAGTGTGCTGATACTGGATGAGTTCATGCAGAAAAGACTTACAGAATCGAATGCTTTCTCTGCAGCTACACTTATTAGCAGAGTCATTTCACAATGTGTGGTGTTCTCCTAATACTATCCTGAGTTTGTTTGATAAAACCTGTGTAGTTGTTGTGTAATAGGTCGGTTCAATGGTAACTTTATTGTCCCCAATAAGAAACTGATTTGCAGTCTGTCCATACACACAAAAAACAAAAACAAACAAACAAAAAAGAAGCCCAGAAACAACAGTCCAAATTTTATCGTCAACAAAGTGCAATGGCAACAACACCATTATGTCTGGTAATACTGATTCCAATCTCAATTTATAGCCAGTATTTAACATACTTGCAGGTCAGTAATTTCCACAGTCCAATTGATCTTTTCCCTCTTTGGGGACAGTAGAAGTGATCGCCTCTCTTTACCGAGTCTCTGTGGGCTCAAAACACGCTGCGCCAAAAATTGATCCAAGGATCCCAAGGATCGGGTCCCCCGACACAAACAGAGTAACATAGTGTACGCTGTTAAGTGCAGGAGGATTGCCAGGATTTATACATCGGGGAAACCAAACAACCTCTGGCTGAGAGGATGGCACAACACAGAAGAGCTACCTCATCAGGCCAGGACTCTGCAGTCTATTTACACCTACAGGCCAGTGGACACTCTTTCAGTGATGAGGATGTAACATCCTGGACAGGGAGGAACGCTGGTTTGAGGGCGGAGTCAGGGAGGCCATTTACGTGAAAAGGGAAAGACCATCTCTGAATCCATTCCCCAACTCTCTATGAATGGTACTCATGGTTATTGATCAGTGGTTGTTGATCAATGCTCATAACAGAGGTGGGACCAAGTCATTGTTTTGCAAGTCTCAAGTAAGTCTCAAGTCTTTATCCTCAAGTCTCAAGTCAAGTCTCAAGTAATGTCAGGCAAGTCAGAGTCGAGTCTCAAGTCACTGGTGTAAAAGTCCGAGTAAAGTCACAAGTCTGAAATTTTGAATTTCAAGTCCTTTCGAGTCTTTAAAAAAAAAAAGAAAAGAAAAAAGCATGTTGCAGTTATATGCTAAATGTAAATATTAGACCATGTAATTTTTAAATCTGTGTTTTTCTCAACACATGACAAAATAGTGAACTTAGAAAATATACACAAATTGTGAAATTGCACCTCTTTAAAATGCAGCTCAATTAAACCTAGCTCCAAGAATAATTTTCACCGACAGTTCTGAGATAAGCTGCATGTTATTCTTGGATGCGCTTGTAGGACCGGCTTTAAAATCGCATGACAAAAATATCATACACATTAAAAAAACTGCATCACCAACGTAGCCTGGACAACATTTGCTAGTTAGATGAAGTCAGCTATCTCATCATAGCATATTTATATGCATATTTATAATCATACGGTTCTTGGAGTGAGTGCATACACTCGTGAAGTTTAGTAACTTCAGGTCACTGCAACAAGCCCAGGTACAGTTTACCGACGGATGGGTGCAGGACCTTGAAATGCACCGTGTAGAAAGTAAAGACCATCGTACCTATCATAAGTTTACCAGTCTCACAAATCGTCTTCATAAATACACATTCGTTAACAGTTTATTAATATAACCTTTGAGCTCAAGGGTAATTAATTAGTAGTGGAAATAATTTCTGGTACGCATCACAGAAATGTAGCAGTGACAATAATATTGTATGCTGTAATCGCACTGGACAATTAGTGATACAAATCAACTGTTTTATCCTGTGAATAAAAGTATATGTTTTTGTCAATGTACCATAATAACAGAAGCGAAACGCAATATTGTGTCAGGACAATTCACTATTTATGCACAATAAATAAAGGAGCATAGCGCCACAATTTCTGTTCAGCGCCAGACTTGCTTGTAACCTATATCACCAATTATGTTATGAAAATGACGTATTAACTACTAAAAAACACTGACCTTCGTGTAAATGCTTGGAGCAGACGAACCTGTGAGCTGGAGTGTTCTGGGACGTTATATTTGGTCTTTGAATGGCTGCAATCCAGGCCATCCGTCGCGTCTTTGTTACTTCGGAAACATGGCTCGAACAATTTCTCTTAAACGTCGTAATCCGATAACAACCGATCTCTTTACTCGTCGGCTTCCCGTGGCTGTCATGCGACCGGCTATTGCAGTTAATAATACAACAGCTTCTTGGCATTTTTGTGTTTCTTTTTATCGCTGTGTGACTGATTTCAACTGAAAGCCTGCGTGTGCTAGTACCTCTTGCCACGAGTTCCCAGAATCCTTTGCGGTTTTACCCCTGAATGACGTCACATTTTCAATCTCTATATAATATGTATGTTAAATTTTATATTTGGGGTGAAATATCAAGTCTTTTCAAGTAAACCGGTTCAAGTCCAATTCAAGTCCCAGGTCATTGGTGTAAAAGTCCAAGTCAAGTCACAAGTCTTACAACATTTTTTCAAGTCAAGTCTAAAGTCATAAAATTAATGACTCGAGTCTGACTCGAGTCCAAGTCATGTGACTCGAGTCCACACCTCTGGCTCATAATAATTTGCATATTAACAGTGTTGGGGAGTAACGTAATACATGCACCAGCGTTACGTATTTAAAATACAAAATATGAGTAACTGTATTCCGTTACAGTTACCGTTTAAAAAGGTGATATTCAGAATATAGTTACTTTGCTGAAATTAAGGGATTACACAGCGTTATTTTCCTGTTTCATATGTTCGGCTATATGCTCTCTATTTTTGGTTTCCACGCCCCAAACAAAACACACATTAAGAGGCTCTAATGTCTGTGTCTCAATCTCGCGGCCCATGTCACCTCTACTTGCAGCCGCATAATGACGTGAAGAAATATTTTAAAAAATCATTTAATATGAAGGCAATAGGCAGAGAGAGGCATAGCCCTAAAGCATGGAGCCTGATGGGCAGTGTAGTTCGTGCTGCAGGGAGAATGGACTGTCATACCCGTGATGTGTCTGTGAGCGAGGGAGGGAGAAAAAGGAAAAGTACGAGCTGTCACGGGGCAGAAATGGGAGCTGGAAGCATGTAAATATAATAATAACCACTGCAGCCAAACAGAGAGCCTGACGAGCCCAGCTGTGAGTAAGCTATTAAGACTCGACTGTACACTGTGTTCATGTTTTCCTCTGAAACAATAAGTCCCGTTGCAGCAGCCTTTCAACGCCTCTCTCTGTCTCTCACTAGCAAAGTTGACCCAGACAACAAAGTAAAGCTAGTTTTCAGCTACGAGCCCGACACGAACCCGACGTATCAGCCAGAGGTCCCTTTACTACAGTTCGGAGCCGCGGACCTGTTTTATATACGCGCCGAATAGTTTTCTATACGAGATCGCTGCAAAAAGTGCAGCCTTACCTAATGTCCACCTACTGTTACTCATTTATATTAAGATTTAAACATCTAGTTGGTGTTGGTGTGGAGAGTAACCTTCAGTAATAGTAATAAATCACACAGCAATAGGACATTCATGTAGTTGTAAAAAGCATGATAATATAATAGGTAATCCAAAGTATTCAGAATACATACCGTAATTGTCGGGCTATAAGCCGCTACTTTTTGCACAAGCTTTGAACCCTGCGGCTTTTAGTCAGGTGCGGCTTTTCTATGGATTGTCCATGATTTTTGTCATATCGTAAGACGATTTGTTTTGTTTGTTCCGCTGTTGTACGGCACTACGTTGCCTGGCGGAAGGATCGGGGTTCAAGAGTGGTATGTTAGTCACATGTCCGTCCGCCAGGCAACGTAGTGCCGTACAAAGTAGCGCGAAAAACAAACTTCAAAGTAGCGCTACGCGTTCAGCGGGAGGCGTGGATGATGAGCGGCGATAAACTTGCGAAAAGCAAGTTATGCCCAACTCCACCGGTGGATTCTGACAACGTGGAAAAGTGTGAAAACATCCACGATCACCAACGGATTTTGAAGGGCTGGACTGCTGCCTGATGGAGAGGAGGACACCGCCACGGCCCTTCTGAGGGTGTTCGACTCTGACACTGACAACAAGGATTTCTTTGGTTTTGAAAGTGACAACGAAGGAGAGAAGCGGAGAGTGGATGACGAAGCCATCCTGAGCCTGTTCGTTTCCGACACTGGAGGAGAGGACTTTGGTGGTTTTAGTGCGCAGGAAGAAGAGAAAGATGGTGGTGAATGACTGACTTTTCTTCTTGTTAAAGAAGTAGTAACACACTGCACCTGAGCCTAAAAGGTAGTCCGAATCTATTTTTCTGGTGTGCTGTAGGTTACTGTTATGTACTACATGTGCAAATATGTACCCATAACTTGTTTTTCAAAATATTAATAAAAGGGGTGTGTCTCCAAACAGCCATCTCTTTCCTGACAATTCCCTTTGTGCATATTCTCTTACATATGATAAGTCAGCATTGAAACACCCGCGGCTTTTGGTCAGGTGCGGCTAATGTATGTACAAAACAGGATTTTTCCCTGATTTTAGCTTGTGCGGCTAATATTCAGGTGCGCTTTGTAGTCCGGGAAATACGGTATGTAATTTGTAATCTGTAGTGGAATACATTTTAAAGGTAACCTTCCCAACACTGCATATTAATGATCATAAACTGACTCCCAGCCCATTGTTCCTTCAGTGGGCTGGTTTCAGTCATTATGCAAATGTACTGTATATAAGGTTGGTTAAACCTGCAGTCAGCTGAGACTGAAGAAGTCATTTGGATGATTGACGCAGCATTTCTCCCACTGAAAACGTCCAGATGAAAAGAATCAACCTTTGGGATTTACTTAGCTGGATGACTGAGCACACATCCTTGTGCTACCACTGTGTTGTCACAAGTGACAGGTACTGTGACATGAGCAGCTGATGTCACATGTTCACATGTTTACCGCTGAGTTTTTCACCAATGTAGTGAGAGACATTTAGCAGAAATGTGACTAGTTTGTAATGATGCAGAATAAAAACATGCTTACACTTTTTCAGACCGGGTTTCAGCCTTTGCGCTCCACTATGCTCCAGGCTGAAGGAAGAAATAAAGCCAGAATGAGCCTTCAGAAGCTTCCTCATTATCGAGGATCTTGTTGCGAGAGAGCATGTGAGTTCAACAGTAGAGTCCATACCTGAGACTGTCCAGTCTCCACTGTGGATCCTTTAGTCCAGCAGTCAGTAGCTTTACCCCTAGGTCTCCTGGATGGTTGTAGCTCAGGTCCAGCTCTCTCAAGCGTGAGGGGTTGGATTTCAGAGCTGAGGCCAAACAGATACAGCCTTCCTCTGAGATCTGACAGCCTGACAGCCTTGACACAACCGCAAATAAAGAATGACATATTATTGAAGTTATATATATTGCTCTTCTCGCAATCGTTCGTCTACTGCGCGTCGTAGCCGATTCAAAAGAACGAGGCAAAACACTTTCCCGGGTACCGACAGCAACGTGATGCCCTGCCAGTTGTTACAGTCACCCAAATCACCTTTCTTTGGAAGTTTGATGATGACGCCTTTTGTCCAATCATCGGGTACATATGATGTTGACCAGCAGGCGTTTAGGAGTCTTGTAAGGGCGGCTTCCAACTAGGGTCCGCCATGCTTTGGATGAGTGACAGACCATAAAAATTATTTTCAAATTACTCTGTATGTGGTCTGACCAAAACAGAAATCAGTTTAATAATCATCAAACTTCCAAAGAAAGGTGATTTGGGTGACTGTAACAACTGGCAGGGCATCGCGTTGCTGTCGGTACCCGGGAAAGTGTTTTGCCTCGTTCTTTTGAATCAGCTACGATGCGCAGTAAATGAACGATTGCGAGAAGAGCAGGCTGGCTGTCGGAGTGGCCGATCATGCGTCGAGCAAATCTTCACCCTCCGCATGATCATTGAACAAACATTGGAATACCAAAAGAAGATTTCTATTAATTTCATTGACTTCGAGAAGACTTTTGACAGCGTCCACCGGCCGACTCTATGGTAAATGGCCTGTATTTGTATAGCGCTTTTCTAGTCCCTAAGGAAAAAGCGCTTTACACAACCAGTCATCCACCCTTTCACACACACATTCACACACTGGTGATGGCAGCTACATTGTAGCCACAGCCACCCTGGGGCGCACTGACAGAGGCGAGGCTGCCGGACACTGGCGCCACCGGGCCCTCTGACCACCACTAGTAGGCAACGGGTGAAGTGTCTTGCCCAAGGACACAACGGCCAAGACTGTCCAAGCCGGGGCTCGAACCGGCAACCTTCCGATTACAAGGCGAACTCCCAACTCTTGAGCCACGATCGCTATGGGCTATCCTACACCAGTATGGAGTCCCTCAGCAGTTTGTAGATGCCTTTCATTGTCTTTACTCCAACTCCCGTTGATGCGTCCTGGGGGTGCACATCAGTGAGGACCTCTCTTGGACCACCAACACAGCATCACTGGCCAAGAAAGCACAACAGCGCCTCTACTTCCTGCGCAAACTCAAGCGGGCAAGTGCTCCACCACCCATCCTGACTACATTCTACAGAGGAACTATTGAAAGTATCCTCTCCAGCTGCATCACTGTGTGGGGCGGTAGCTGCACTGACTATAACAGAAAAGCTCTACAACGTATTGTGAGAACAGCTGAGAGGATAGTTGGTGTACCACTCCCCTCCCTGCAAGACATTTACACCACTCGCCTCACCCGCAAAGCCATCACAATTGTCAACGATGCAACCCACCCCGCGCACTGTCTGTTCAGCCTCCTGCCCTCTGGAAAGAGATACAGAAGTCTCCGCTCCCGCACTA
This sequence comes from Simochromis diagramma, assembly GCF_900408965.1. Taxonomy (NCBI): domain Eukaryota; kingdom Metazoa; phylum Chordata; class Actinopteri; order Cichliformes; family Cichlidae; genus Simochromis; species Simochromis diagramma. The sequence goes on along the minus strand of NW_024387085.1, from coordinate 47,084 downwards.
CCAGGCTCACCAACAGCTTCATCCACCAGGCTGTGAGACTGCTGAACTCTCTTCCCTCCCGGCTCCCAGCCAGCAGAATCACCAGATTGGCAGAAGTATAGTAGACAGATTGGACTCTACCCCCCCACACTCTCCAACAAGGAAACACTCTCTGAACCAAGAACTGAAAACATTCCTGACTTGCATTGCAATTGCACACACCTGCTGCTATATATATATTTTTAGTATTCTTGTAGCACTATTTATATTATTATATTACTATTTATTATCTTATTGTTAGGGCTGTTTTTGTTTTTGTTGTGCATCTGCACCTTATTGTTGTCAATGCCTACGCATTTTTTTGGGACAGTGTGAAACGTAATTTCAATTCCTTTGTATGGCAAGTACATTTGAAGAAATTGACAAATAAAAGTATTCTATTCTATCTTTTTTTTAAACTATCATTCATACGCATTCATACTCCGATAGATGCATCTGAGAGCAAGTTGGGGTTAGTATCTTGCCCAAGGATACTTGGCATACAAACTAGGGGAGCCAGGGATCAAACCATCAACCTTCCGATGAGCAGCTGACCTGCTCTACCTCCTGAGCTACAGCCACCCCCTGTCTTGTGTGCTCTTGTGTGCAGCAACATCTGCTTTCTGTGCGAGATGGTCATCACAATGGAGGGAGGCGGGAATGTTTGAATTTGGTACCTCCTTTTCCAACTGTCCACAATCACTCGCTGCCGCGGGCAGACTGAGAGCTGCTGCCTGGGCTACGCCAGACAGCAATAGAAGCAGCCTCAGCGCTGATCTCTCCATCCAAACAATGCAGAGAGTCAACTGCTTTTATCATACATTCGGTATATAATAGTTTGGACAGAAATCGTGATGGGAAGAAACAGTCTTTGCCGAAACAAAATTAAACTTCGACAGACGTTAAAACTTTACCTGAGAATTTTCAGTGCACAGCGTGGACTTTCCAATCCAGACGATAGCAGCATCACTCCTAAATCCTTCAGGTCATTGTTACTCAGGTCCAGCTCTGTCAGACTGGAGACCTGTGAGCTTAGTACCGAAGACAGAGCTTCACAGGTTCTTTCTGACAAATTGCAGCTGCTCAGCCTTGAAATGAGTTAACAAAACATTTGTAACATTTTGGGGTATAAAAAAAGACCTCCAAAGAGGTTTTACTTTTTCAGATACAAGAATGATTGCAGGATCAAACAGTTTAATAATACCACTTTAAATTTCCATAGTAATTTTAGATTCCATTATCTAAAGTTAATAATCTGACCAAAATATTTAAAACTGTCTATAAACAAAGTTGCAAACCAGTAGTTAATTTTGCTGGTGGTTTAATGTGTTGATTTAAGATAAGAGATAAGATAGAACTTTATTAATCCCTCGGGTGGGTTCCTCTAGGAAATTCGATTTCCAAAAAAGCACAGCACCGACAGAAGTTACAGATTTGTTTTCACAATTATCAAATCACTGGTTTTGTTTAGTTTAGTGTTTAGTGAACAATCATGGTGTTTTAAGACATTTTCTAATTCTTGTTATCTATGTACTTACAGAGCTGTTTTTGAGGCTTTGACCACTAGCAAAAGCCTCAGAAGAGCCTCCTCTGAAGCAGAGTACTTCTTCAGGTCAAAAACATGCAGATCTTCTTCTGATGACAGTAAGATGAAGACCAAAGCTGACCACTGAGCTGGAGAAAGTTCATATGTGGAGAGGCTTCCTGAACTTAAATACTGTTGGATCTCCTCTATTAGAGAACGATCATTTAGTTCATTCAGACAGTGGAGAAGATTAATGTTTCTCTCTGGAGACAGATTCTCACTGAGCTTCTCCTTGATGTATTGGATTGTTTTCTGGTTGGTTTTTGACCGACAGTCTGTTTTTTTCAGTAGGCTCTGTAGTTTATCCTGATTGGTCTGCAGTGAAAGACCCAAGAGGAAGCGAAGGAACAAGTCCAGGTGTCCGTTTGAACTCTGTAAGGCCCTGTCAATCGAAATTTTGTTGATCTTCTTTGAAGATATTTTACTGAAAAGCAGTCGAAGAATTTTCAGAGACATTCGTGGTAAAGGCATCACATTTTTGTTGCTGTTTATTAGAGACATCTTCACATAAAAAGCAGCCAGAAAATCCTGAACACTCAGATGGACGAAGCTGAACATCTTGTCTTTCCCTTTCCTTCCTCGATCTTCTTTGAAGATCTCTGTGAACACTCCTGAGCACACCGAGGCTTCGCTGAAATCAATGCCGCTCTCTCTCAGATCCTTCTCATAGAAGATCAGGTTGCCCTTTTCCAGCTGCTCAAAGGCCAGTTTTGCTAATGACTTAATGTATTGAATGCTCTTCTCTGGGCCATACTTTTCTTTTGTCCGATCAATCTGAAACACCAGGAACTCTGCGTACATCTCAGTCAGAGTCTTGGGCAGCTCTCCTCCCTCTCTGGTTTTCAACACATCCTCCAGAACTGTTGCAGTGATCCAGCAGAAGACTGGGATGTGGCACATGATGTGAAGGCTTCCTGTTGTTTTGATATGGGAGATGAGTTTGTCAGCCTCCTCCTTACCTTTGACTCTCTTCCTGAAGTACTCCTCTTTCTGTGGGTCTGTGAACCCCCTGACCTCTGTTGTACTGCTGATAAACTCTCGAGGGATCTGATTGGCCGCTGCAGGCCGTGTGGTTACCCAGATGCGAGCAGAGCGTAGCAGTTTCCCATTGATGAGTTTCCTCAGCAGGACATCTGTTTTAGTTGCCTTTGTTACATCGAGAGAGCGAATGTCTTCAGAATGAAGGTCGAGATGAAGGCGGCTCTCATCCAGCCCATCAAACACAAACAGAAGTTTGAATTTACTCTTGTCATAGTTGGTGATTCCTGATGACTGAACATCTGTAAAGATGTAATTAAGAGCCTCCTGTGGGATGCCTACAGTTTCTGGGATGCATTCATGAATGAGCTCTGCCAAACTGAACTTTTCTCCCTTCAAAGGATTCAGCTGACGGAAGGTGAAGGGGAAAATCAGATGCACATCTTGATTGGATCTTTGGTCAGCCCAGTCCAAAACAAACTTGTGAACAAGGAAAGTTTTTCCAATTCCTGCGATTCCATTGGTCATCACTGTTTTGATGGGTCTGTAGTCTCCTGAAGGATGTTTGAACATGTCTGTGGGTCTAATAGGTTTCTCTGGCTCTGCTGGCTTCCATACTTTCTCAATCTGCCGGACCTCATGCTGTGTGTTGATATGTACATCATACCCAGCTGTGACGTACAGCTCTGTGTAGATATCAGTTAGATGCAATTTATCTTCTGTCCACCCTTCTTGTGCGCACATGAACTTGTCCTGGAAGTTTGATTGAAGCATCTGCTTGTAAAACATGATGGGGCGAGGCTCTGGTACTGGAACCACCATATCTGTATCAAACAAGTAACAAATTATAAACCTGTGTCTACAAATACCCATGTTAATGTTAGAAACACATGGATTTCAGGGTGAAATATTGTCTCAAGATAATGCTTCATGCATTTCTTCAGGAAACATTATAACTTTCATAATTGGAAGTTAATGTTTGACTGAAGACACTCACAGAAATACATTTATAACTGCCTTAGAAGCTCTACTTTAGCCATAATGACTCAGTAAAAATAAATTCCACTCTGAATATATAGATAAAAAGTTATTCAAGCAGGTTCGTGGTTTATTTTTAAAAGTGTGAGCAGGCTAGACAGTCCCCTAGTCTTCAGAACCAGCTTGAAAGGATGACTGCCAAAAGCTGCTGACAGTGTTGTGTTGTCAGTCTTCGCTTACAGGAATAATTCATGATTCAGTAAGGGCTAGATGTTACAATCCCTGATAATGCATTGCGTCAAATGGAGACCAAAGACCATTGATCAGTGGTTGTTGATAAATGGTCATGAGAATTTGCATAATCATGTTGAAGGAACTGACCTCACCGCCCATTGTTCCTTCAGTGGGCTGGTTTCCGTCATTATGCAAATGTGGTGTATATAAGAAACCTGCAGTCAGCTGAGACTGAAGAAGTCACTTGGATGAGTGACGAAACGTTTCTCCCACTGAAAACGCTACGTCCAGATTAACAGAATCCACCTTTGGAGATGTGGTTTTGGTGGTTTCATTGAGCAATAACCTTCAGCTTGTACTGGGGTGGTTTCTGAGTGTGAAACATCTCAAATGAGAATCATCACCCTCAGGTCAGAGGCCATGGTTCTCAACCAGGAAGGTGGCATCTGTAAGGCCAGATAGGATAGGATAGAATCCTACCAGCTGCTGGTAGGATTTCTGGATGTCAGCCACCTCTTTTATCTGCCGGTGGTACATACAATTCAGGGGCCCGTCCTTCCATGATGGTTCCTCCTCTTTTTTGGGTTTCTGCTGCCTGAGGTATTAACTGATCGCACGGTCGGTTGGGGCCATCTTCCTGATGTAATCATGGATGTTTGTTGTCTCATCCTGGACTGTGTTACTGACACTTACAAGTCCCCGGCCTCCTTCCTTCCACTTAGCGTACAGCCTCAGGGTGCTGGACTTGGGGTGAAACCCCCCATGCATGGTCCGGAGCTTCATCGTCTGTATGTAAGTGGCTTCTATCTCCTCCTTTGGTCAACTTTTTATCCCAGCAGGGGGGAGGGCGTAGGTGTTGATAGCCCGGATCTTGTTGTTACTGTTCAGCTGAGTCCTCAGGAGTTGCCTGACCCTCTGCAGGTACTTGGTGGTTGCAGCTTTCCGAGCAGCATACGCCACACCCATACGCCATGGAGTTCCTGTTGACAGCTGATAGGGTCATAGGCCTTCTTGTAACCAGTCCAGGAGGTAAGGAAGTGACGGGGAGGAGGTAAGTGACGGAAGTGACGGACAAGGTAAGCGACTCATGTTGTAACTGACGTCAGACGCCGGAGATTTTGGCGGAAAATTAAAGCAAATGGTAGTTTAGATTTGAACAAATTCATTTAAGCTTCAGTATTACCAAATACACTTATCAATTGTCTTATAACTAACACTATTTGTCTAAATAATCTCCAACACCCTGGAGAACAACGAGGAGAGTTTAGAGACTCTCCAAGATTATATTGATCAGTGCTTTCAGGATCTCGTGATGAAGAAGACCCAGTGTGCAGCTTCCCCGGCCAAACCTGAGACGCCGTCGTCGAAAAGACAACGCCCGGCAGATTCCCCCGGCTCAACATCGCCAGCCGGCAAAGATATTGCCGACATATTGGAGTCAATCGACAAGCGATTGTCCAGTTTCGATGCAAGGCTGTCCTTGGTGGAGATTCTTCACCGAGAATTTAAATGCTTGCGAGAATCCCTGGAGTACAGCCAGCAGCAGGTGGAAACGCTTGCTGCTGAAAATGCCACGCTAAGGGAGTCGGTGAAATGTCTCACAGATAATGTTACCCAGCTCAATAGAGAAAATAAAAAAATAAAAGAAACAGTTATCGATCTACAAGCTCGTAGCATGCGTGATAATCTGGTATTTTCTGGTATTCCAGAAGCCGCTGGAGAGGACGCGGAGACCACGGTAAAAAGCTTCATCAAAACCCACCTGAAGCTGCCGGAGGACACTGTGAAGAACATCGTCTTCGATCGGGTACATCGCCTCGGCCCCATTCGGGCTACGGCCGGGAGACCACGTCCTATCGTGGCCAAATTCGGCCACTTCAAACAAACGCAACATGTGAAAAGCCGCGGCAGGGAATTAAAAGGAACGGACTTCAGCGTGAACGACCAGTTCCCCAAAGAGATCTTGGAACGACGCAGGGTCCTCTTCCCAATCCGACGCGGCTTCATCCAGAAGGGCTCCCGCGCTGTCATCGCTGTGGACCGGCTGTACGTGGACGGACAGCTCCACCGCGACCCCAACATCACTCCGTGGCTGTATTAACCTCACACCAGATAAGAATCAGCTGCACCCTTTCCCTATCCACTCACACTAACTTGCATTAACATCTGTTTAACTTACCAGCATCAAATCGCATCTTAAAGTGTGATTTCATAGCAGAATTAACACCGTCACTCTCCGTCAGTGATTTAATTGGAATGTTTACGTTTTGTTTTGTTTTTTTTCTTCTCGTTTTTTTTCCCTCTCTTTTCCCCCCTCTTGGTTTTATGCTGCTCACCCCTGTCCTTGGTTTCTTTCTTTATTCCTTTCACTGCCTCGATCACCTGCTTCGACACTCATCCACAAACAACATCCTTTATTTCGACACATACGCACCATGCGCTCAACGGCAGCACATTTACTTCAGTCAGACAGCGCACACAGTCGTTTAGGATACACACACTTAAGCCAAGCCTACTCATATTAGTAACTATGCATACACAAAGTCAGACTCAGGGAGCATCTCGCCACACATTTTTTCTCTCTCTCCTTCTCTTTATTTATGAACAAGTGACGTATTCTCTCCACCTGGCTAAGCGACGCACACAGCATACATCCCTAGTTATACACAAACATCTATGGGTACACTGAGGTTCATTACATGGAATATAAATGGAGCTGGCTCCAGAGTAAAGAGGTTAAAAATATTTAACCAACTAAAAAAACTACAGGCAGATGTTGTCCTTTTACAAGAGACCCACAGACCTCTTAGAGGTTCGAATGAACTTAAAACACCTGAGTTTCCTAATGTGTTCTCAGCTTGTTATAATTCTAGACAAAGGGGAGTAGCAATTTTAATACATAAAAATATTAATTTCACAGTACTCGATACAGTTATAGATCCAGAGGGCAGATTCTTAATCATTAAACTATCTATACTTGATAAAAAGCTATGTATTGCAAGTGTATATGGTCCAAATGTTGATGATCCCTCATTCTTTCACGTTTTTTTCAGTGCACTCTCTGAACACTTAGATGGCACACTTGTTCTTGGAGGCGACCTCAACCTTGGACTAAATGAAGACATGGATAGGCTCAATACAGCGGGAACTCAGCGTAATTGGCAGTCCACAAATATAATCAAACAGTATATGAGCGACTTTGGTCTTTGCGATGCATGGCGCTCCCTTCACCCCACCAGTAAGGAATATACTTTTTTCTCACATGTCCATCACTCCTACTCTCGTCTGGATTATTTTTTGGTCAGCAGCTCACTGCTGAATTGACATTTCAGACACTGAGATTCATCCTATAGCTGTCAGCGATCATGGTCCTGTATCTTTAACACTAATGCACAAGAATAATACTACGCCAAGAAAAAACTGGAGATTTAATATATCACTACTTAAAGATGAAGACTTTATTAAATATTTTAAAAAAGAGTGGACTTCATATTTGGACTATAATGACACTCCCGAAACATCAGCTTCTGTTCTATGGGAAGCAGGGAAAGCTGTGATGAGAGGTAAAATAATTTCTTTCTCATCACATAAAAAGAAAAAAGAAAACAAAAATATTCAGGAATTAGAAAAAAACATCAAATCACTAGAAGAAGCCTACGCGTCCCACCAAGATCAGGAAACATTGAACAAAATACGCAAAACAAAACTAGAATTAAATGAGATAATTGATAAAAAAAACAAAATTCTTAGTACAAAGACTACGCCTACAAAATTATGAACATGGTAATAAATCCGGTCAATTTCTAGCAAACCAGCTAAAAATAAATAAAGAAAAAACAACTATATGTGCTGTTCAAGATTCATCTGGGAACACAATATATGATCCGATACAAATAAACAACATTTTCAGGGATTCACCACAAATAAACCCATCTAAAAAAGAAATTGATCAGTTTTTGGACAACATAACTCTTCCAAAATTATTGGACACTCAAGCAATGGCACTGGATTCACCACTGACACCAGGTGAACTCCAGGAAGCTCTGATAAGTATGCCCAATAATAAGGCTCCAGGTCCAGACGGCTTTCCTGCAGAATTCTACAAAGAATTCTGGTCGATTCTAGCACCAGTTTTCTACAGAACGTTGTTGGAAATTAAAGAAAAGGGCAGACTTCCATCAAATATGAATTCTGCAAACATTAATCTCCTGCTAAAACCAGGCAAAGACCCTGTATATCCCTCAAGCTATCGTCCAATATCCCTTATAAACGTAGACCTTAAAATAATCTGCAAAGCTCTCTCAAAGAGACTGGAGAAAATAACCCCCCTCTTAATTCATCCTGACCAAACTGGTTTCATAAAAGGTAGGCACTCATCAACAAATACACGTAGATTACTTAATTTGATTGACTACTCATACAGTAAAAACCTAGAAACTACAATATTCTCTTTAGACGCAGAAAAAGCATTTGACAGAGTTAACTGGAAATTTCTATTTGCAACTTTACACAAATTTGGTTTTGGATCCTCTTTCATAAACTGGTTAAAAATATTATATAATTCCCCAACAGCTTGTGTTAGAACAAATGACCAGACATCCTCCAGCTTCTGTCTCTTGAGGGGCACCAGGCAGGGATGCCCACTCTCCCCTTCACTGTTTGCAATTTTTATTGAACCACTAGCAGCAGCAATTAGACAGAATTCAGTAATTAAGGGCATAAAATGCAAGAACGTGGAACATAAAATCAGTCTTTATGCGGATGATGTGTTACTCTTTCTCCAAAATTCACAAACCAATATCTCTGGGGTGATTGAATTGATAAACTCTTTTGCAAGAATATCAGATTACTCAATTAACTGGTCAAAATCTACAGTTCTACCGATTAATTGCTCCCTCCATAATTCCTCTTCTACACCACTGCAATCGGGAAATATAAAATATTTAGGTATTAATGTTTCTCCCAAGCTTGCAGATCTAACTAAATTAAACCATATCCCACTTTTAAAGAAGGTAGAAGATGATCTGGCTAGATGGAAATGTCTACCCATATCACTCATGGGAAGGGTTGCCGCTATAAAAATGATGGTCTTACCAAAAATAAATTATTTATTCTCAATGATCCCAACTAAACCGCCACAAGATTGGTTCAGATCTCTAGATTCATGTATGTCCAAATTCCTTTGGAAAAATAAACCCCCACGTATAAGCTTAAAAACACTACAAAAGACCAAGGATAAAGGAGGACTAGAACTGCCTAACTTTCAGCACTACTTCTTAGCCAACAGGCTTCAGTTTATCTCAGGATGGCTAAAACATACCCTCTTAGATGAACCTTGGCTAGATGTAGAACAAGCACTTTGCAATAATCTAGAGATCTCAGACCTACCATTTATCAGCTCAAACATCCAACGACATGAATGCTTTAAAAGCATCAACATCAGCTCTTCTCTGACAGCATGGTGGGAGTTTCTAAAATTGACAGCGTCTTCATTAATCCCATGCAAACGTACACCTATCTGGAACAACCCTGACATATTACAAAACAATAATATGATAAACTTTTCAGATTGGAGTGGTAAAGGAATCAAATATTTAGAACATATACTAGAAGGAACAGAATTTATTTCATTTGACAGACTAGTTACACAATATGGGATCAACAAGAAAAGATTTTTAGAATATCAACAAATTAAATCCATAGTAAAAAAGAAATTTAAACCGGGTCAAGTTGAACTACAAACACCACCAAGTGTGGTTCAATTTCTTACTCTTAAAACCCCCAAATTACTATCCAAAATATACAGAATGCTTTCTAAAACAGATGAATCAATATCACTTCCTATTGCAAAATGGGAAGCGGATTTATCAGTTAACTTAGACCTAAACTTCTGGTCTCAGATTTGCTTAAAAACCTTTCATCTAATTAGAAATCCCAGTCTTCAATTAATTCAATACAAAATACTACATAGAGTACACTATACAGGTCATCGGATGTTCAAGATGGGCTTTACGTCTACCAACAACTGCTCACACTGCCAAACCAATTCACCGGACAATTATATCCACGCTCTTTGGTTCTGTCCACCAGTTCAGAAGTTTTGGCGCGAGATATGTGAAGACTTATCGAAGTGTCTGAAATGTAACATTCCAACTTCCCCCTTAGTGTGTTTGTTGGGCAGCTTAGATAATGTCACTTCAGAAAAGAATATCGCCCATATGGTTTTCACTGCCCTATGCATAGCCAAGAAAACAATCCTCATGAACTGGAAAAATAAAAATAATCTTAATTCTAACCAATATAGAAATTATCTATTAGATTACAATAGTCTTGATACAGCCTCTGCCACCACATCAGATCAATTGCTCTGGGCTCCTTTGATCAGCTCCATCACCTAGTGGGGGTGGGGGGTCATAGTTTGGTCCCGCCTTCACTGTTGTGATTGGTGTGGGGGTAGGGACAGGCTTAGGGCGTCGGGGGGTTCCCCGGAGGCATCTTCCTTGGGGGGCTCAACCCGGGGTAGCGGTCATGTCCGGTTAGGGGCTCTGTTGGCTCTCAGGTGACTGTTTCCTCGCGGCTGCGTGCAGTGGGGCTAGGGGAGGGTCTGTGCTGATGGACGTGGGTTACTGACCTGGTAGCCTGGCTGCCCCTGGGTGGGTCCGGGATGGGCGTGAGGTTCTGGGGGCGCTCCGTCTCGGGGGCTTGGGTCCTGGTTGGTGTGTTGCCGGGGTTGTGGGCGGGTGGGTGCATGGGGGCCCAGCCCTGGAGCAGGGTGCCGCCGGTGCATCGAGCCACCTGGGGGGCTCTTCAACTGGTGGGGAAGATTGTCACATCTTGCAGGAGCTTTCCTCTCCTCAGGAACTCTCTCTGCAGGAGGGGGAGATACAGGAGAGGTGGAGGAAGATCTCAGCCTGGGTGTTTATTGTCTTATGTAGTCTGGAAGAAGAGTGGATGGTGGGGTGGGTGCAGTTTTCTCTGTGGTGGGGTTGGGTGGACTGTCCTGGGCTCTGTGGGGCCGGGAGGCGCTGCTGCGCTGGGCCCCGGTCTGGATGGGCCTGGGCCCCCTTTCCCTGGTGGGTCGCGGAGTATGGGGGTGCCTACTGGGGTCAGCGGGGGAGCTGGCCCCAGGGAGGGGTCACTTGCCCCTCCCTTCCTTCCCTCCCCATCTTCAGCTGCCTCCCTCTTCCCGCTCCACCACAACCACCCACACATGTAGGACCTTGGAGTAGGGGTATGTCACCAGGGTGCAGAGGAGGCTACCCCCCCCTCTGTCCCCTTCTGGCTGCCTCTGCCTCAATTTTATCCCACAACTTAGACATTCACATTACTCACACTCTCATTACACATACATATAGGATCTTGGGGGTGGGCACGATACACGGAATCCAAAGTACCATCAGGGTGTACACCCCACCCCTGGCGTCGTTGCCCACCTCTCAATGTTAAATACACGTAGACATTGAGGGCCAGCAGGAGGGACCATGCGCTTACCTGCTGCTCTCTGGCAGGTAGCTCCATGCCCTCCTGGGTTTTAAATGCACCTTAGAACACACATGTATCAACACTACAATGAGCGGGTGGAGGGAGGTTTGGAGTCTTCTCTCACCCCCATTCTCTGCGACCTGCTGGAGCGGGGGGGCTAGGAGGAGGAGTTGGCCGTCCGACTGCGGTCTGGAGTGTGGGGCCTCCCTGCTGCTGCGGAGTCGGGGCGGTCTGCCTCCCCCCACCGCAGGGAAAAGGGTAACACCACCTGGGTCTGGGTGCAGTTCCCCCCCTCCAGGGGCAAGGGTACCTAGACCCGGGGCTTAGAGTACGCTTGGGGAGTGTGATCATGTGTACAGCGTCTCTTTATGTCTGTCTCCACATTGGTTGAGTGTGGAGTAAGTGTATATGAGAGCATGAGGGTGGGAATGGATGTTTGTATCTGTGTGTGCCTGTATTTCTGTGTCCATATGTCAGGTTGGGTGTCAGGCGCCACCTCTCTGGGGACATCTTAGGCCCTCCAAGGTATGGAGGCCTATCTCCCCCTACCACCACTTCCCCTGCCAGTGGCGGACTCCCTCAGACATCGGTGCGTTGGTGGTTCTTTGTGTCCGGGGATGGGCGTCCAGGTACACACCGGCTCACTCCTTGGCAGTCGCTTATCGGGGCCTGGAGCCTGGGGCTTGCTCGGGCCACTTCGGAGGTGGAGTGCCCCCGGCCTCTCGGCCTGGGGCTCGGTCACTCAGGCACGGCTGGCTGCCGGCGGAGCTCACGGGCGCGTCACTGCTACTCCCCCTGGCTTCTGCTCCGCGGCTGCTGAGTGAGCCCTCACCTGGGACTCTCCTCAGCTCTTTCTGGGACAGTGGCGCGGCTGCCCCTCTGTTGGTCTTCCTTGGTCTCTTGTGTTCTGGGGGCCTCTGGATGTCTGGAGTTTTGATCTCCTCCATACCTGTTTCATGCCCTGGAGGACGGGGCTGTGGCCCCCCCACACCCTCTAGCAGATCATTACATGAAGGAACCTTTTAAAAAAACAAAAAACAAGCGCGTCCATGCTCACAGGTGTACACACGGGTGATCACACCCACAAACTACACCCTTTTTGGCTCCTACCTCAAAGCACACTGTGTTCTGTTGATCTTATGTGCTGCACAATAATGTTTAATATTTAGTATTTACTGTCATATTCCCATATATCATTGTGATGTTGTTTATTCTATTACTCTTGTTCTCTTCTGCTTGTTTTCTTTTTTCTTTCTCAGCAGGTGACCCAGGTGATTGATATATGCATTTTTTTTTCTTATTTTTTTTCTTTTTCTGCTCATTCTGTTGGTTTTTGTTTTTTGCCCTTCTCCCCCGTCCCTCTTCTCAGCTGTTTCTCTTTCCCTCTTTCTTTCTCCCCTTCTTTCCCCCAGTCAAGTCTGTCCCGTATTCAGTAAGTGAAAATAAAATAAACAATAAAAGGTGAATCAAATGGACCATTATGGCAAGGCTGGGATGGTCAATTTGGTAAAGTAAATCCGTTGGGCATCTTTCTTTGCCTTTAGACAACAATTCTGATGGCAAAAGAGCCAAACGGGACAGGCAAGAAAAAAAAAAAGAAAAAAAAAACAGTCCAGGCAGTGCACAGGTTGGTCAGCCTAGTCTTGCAGTCTCGGGCAGCTGCTCGGTCTACTAGTAGCTGGTGTTTGGCACCTCTGGGATTCTTGCCAATCCCCTTCTGTGCCCCACTCATGTATTGAGCTATATGTCTGTTCACCTTAGCCGCTATGATGCCTGACAGGATCTTCCATGTGGTACTGACAGTGTTGTGGAGTAATGGAATACATGTACCGGCGTTACGTATTTAAAACACAAAATATAAGTAACTGTATTCTGTTACAGTTACCATTTAAAAAGGTGGTGTCACGGTCAGCCGCTGACCGTGTGGAGAGTGTTTGGAGGACCGAGGTGCGGACACAGACGCAGGAGGCAAAGCTTTTGCTAAACTCAAAGCAAGCCTTTATTAGGGGCTGATACAGAAGGCAAAATAACAAACAATAAACTACGGCAATGACAAAACTAAGAACCTAAACTGGGAGAAACGAAAGGCTATGAACGAGGACCATGAACGAAGACTAGGACTGAGGACTGAACTATAACGAAGTACTATGAACTGACTATGAACACAACATGAAAAACTATGAACAAGATCTCAGTGCTGGCACATGAAGGTGCAGGAAAACATGACTGGAGTAAGTGACTATGAACATGTCCGATACCGAATCTTGCAGGTTAGAATCATGACGTGCAGGTTAGAATCATGACGTGCAGGCTAGAATCATGATGTGCAGGCTAGAATCATGACGCGCAGCTAGAATAACAGGGTGGGTGAATCAGACAGCACGACGACGAACACAGGAAGACTGAGGACTTAAATACACACATGAGGTGATCAGGGGAAGTGGAGACACATGAGGTCACAGCTGACTAGAATGAAACATGATGACAACACAGGGGAAAGTAAAACTAAATGCAATGAACAAAGAACACCAGACTCTTTCAAAATAAAACAGGAAACACAGAGACATAGACAAGACACGAACAAGAGCCACACAGACATGACAGGTAGGCGCATGAACCAGTGAGACTGAGTACAGGGGGAGATGGCAAAAGAAATTTAAGAAACAAAGGACTAAACCGCAACCTGGAAATGAACTAGATGAGCCAAACTGAAACTAGAACACCAATGAATACAAAATGATACATTAAAAACCCACAAACTGGGTCACACAACCCAGTAACGTAACAGGTGGTATTCAGAATACACAGCAAAATCTCCAGTGTTAAATTAACACTGGAGAGTGTCTATATGGGTCCACACCTCTGAGTGTTAAATACAACACTGTTGAGTGTTAAATTTTCTAACACTGGAATATTTCTAACATTTTGAGTTATTTTCCAGTGTTAGAAAATCAGCACTGCTCAGTGTTAGCCATTGTTAATCTTCAAAACTGACTAGGTTACTCTTAAACATATAACTCTGTCAAAAGTGTTAATTTAACACTCAACAGTGTTGTATTTAACACTCAGAGGTGTGGACCCATATAGACACTCTCCAGTGTTAATTTAACACTGGAGATTTTGCTGTGTACAGTTACTTTGTTGAAATAGAGGAATTACACGACGGTCATTTCCTGTTTCATATGTTCAGCTATGCCCTCTGTATTTCTGGTAATTCCACGCTGGTGGAAACCCGGAAAAAAAAAAACACGCATTAAGAGGCTCTACTGCCTGGGTCTCAATCCCGCGGCCCATGTCACCTCTACTTGCAGCTCGCATAATGACGTGAAGAAATATTTTCTAAAATTATTATTCAAAAAATTATAGTGTTACAAGCATCGCCCTAAAGGGGCTATACGCTCGGAATAGTTTTCTATACAAGATCGCTGCAAAAAGTGCAGCCTTACCTAATGTCCACCTACTGTTACTCATTTATATTAAGATTTAAACATCTATTTGGTGTTGGTGTGGAGAGTAACCTTCAGTAACAGTAATAAATCACGCAGCAATAGGACATTCATGTAGTTGTAAAAAGCATGATAATATATTAAGTAATCCAATTTTTCAGAATATGTTACTCTCATTGAGTAACGTAACAAAATACGTTACAAAACGTTACATTTTGGGGCATGTAATCTGTAATCTGTAGTGGAATACATTTTAAAAGTAACCTTCCAAACACTGCTAAGAAGTATGTGGCAGGGAGGTGGTCTCTGGCCTGCTGCAGTGGATGGGTGGTGCAGTGAGCTCTCGGGCGCATAGGGGACAGGTGTGTGTGCTGAGACTAATGACTCTCTCATTATATATGTCACGGTTTGCCGGGGGCAAGCCGTGTGGAGTTGTAGAAAAGGACCCAAAAGGCGGCAGCTCTGGTGCAGGTGAATATTTATTTACCACGGTGGGTACAAACAGTACTGGTGGAAAAACAAGAAACCGGAAACCTAAACTGGGTAAGCTAATAACACAAACCAGAAACGAGGATGCAGGGAGGTCCGGGGAAATACATACGGAGAGACGCAGGGGGACCAAGGGGAAACAACACAGACGAACCAGCAACTACCATGACAGAAGACACAACTTAAATACACTCAGAGAACACAGGGAGATTACACACAGGTGGGGAACACAGGTGACACTGATAAACATAACGAGACAGGGCAGGAGTGAACACAACATGACGCATACTGACGAGAGACTGTCAAAGTAAAACAGGAAGTACACAGAGGTTCAGACAGGAGGAGAGAGAGCACGGGGAGAACACAGACATAACAGGCTGGGGGAAACATGGAATAAACACAAAGAGAGACGAGAGCTCATAAATACACAGAGGGGCACACAGGGGGTAAGAGTCACAAAGGGAAAACACTTAGGGAACACCACAACAGGACACCTCAGAAAACATGGCCTAAATAAGGAGCGAAAACACAAGGAACCAAGAATACTGGGCCAACATGGCCCAGGACCATGACAATATATAGTGACGGCAGAGACTGATGGAAAAGTGTGTGCAGCGGAGGAAGCTGCGAGATATATATATCATAATAATTTGACAGTAAATATAATATTGGCCATGTTGCGACTTTCATCCGTAAATAAAGCCGCGGCCGGCTGAGTTGGTTGTGTCCCTGTGACGCGCCTCCAATAATCCATAATGAGTCGAACTTGTACTTTGCGCATTTATTTTAAGAACAAAACAAAAACAAACGTTTGCGCTTTCAATCAATTTACAAAATAGCGCATGGATTAACTGGTGTGCTAAAAAATGACGGTCAACAGAAAAGTTTGCCCACAAACCACTCGCCCAACACACCTGCTGCGAACACCGACATCAGGTAAATAGACTGTGACCACACCCACATACCATCACCTGAGACGCAGGTAAAGCTATACACCTGTGCCACCAAAACAAAAAGGAAAAACATAAACATTGACTTTGGCTCTTACAATACCGGCCCCTAATTATTATCTTTTAAATAATAATTACAAAATAATCAAGTCTTACATCATTTTCTTGTTCATAAAACATTTCAATCGCCCTTTAGTGCAACATGCATCAGTACTACTACTTGTGGTTCACCATCTGTGAAGTTAATAACCCATAAATAAAAGGAGTAGGTCACTTAAAGATTATCCAGTCAGTCTAATATGTTAAATATTCTCTGTTTCCTGCAAAAGACAGACTTTATTTATAGGTCTGTTTAGGAACCCGGTCTTTGTCTTGATCCGAAGATGACGAACAAATCCCCTTTTGTCCTGGATTGTCTCTTCTATTTTTCCAGTTATCCAGGAATTCCGTGGTGCGGAATCATCAACAATGATCACAATGTCTCCTGGCATGAAGTTTCGTTTTGGGTTGCACCATTTCTGTCTTTGTTGCAGTTGTGGAAGATATTCTTTAATCCACCTTTTCCAGAATAAATCTGACATATATTGGACTTGTTTCCATCTGCGACGAGCATATATGTCATCTTTTTGAAAACATCCTGGTGGTAGAGATGCTGCAGTCTTAAGAAGCAACAGGTGGTTTGGAGTAAGTGCTTCAAGGTCATTTGGATCTGTAGAAGCCTTTGTAATAGGACGGCCATTCAAAATAGCTTCAGCTTCACATAAAACAGTCCTGAGGCTCTCTTCATCAAGACTTTGTACATTTAAGGTGGAATTAAGAATCTTTCTCACAGATCTTATAAGTCTTTCCCATACACCTCCATGATGTGAGCCAGCTGGGGGATGGAAAGTCCATTTAATGCCCTTTTGAAGAAGAGTATTGTGTATACGACATTGATTCCAATCTGCTATCATTTCCTTCAGCTCACGATGGGATCCCACAAAGTTGGTGCCGTTGTCAGATCGCAGTTCTTTTACTTGACCACGTCTGGCAATAAAGCGACGAAGGGCATTGATAAAAGAGTCTGTGTCCAGTGATGATGCCATTTCAATATGAATGGCTCTTGACGCTAAACATGTGAATATCACACCATAGCATTTTACAGTAGTCCTTCCATGTTTCACTAGAAACGGTCCGAAATAGTCCACTCCAACATATGTGAATGGTGGTTCATCCGGAGTTACTCTGTGTAGGGGCAGGTCTGCCATTTGCTGTTGTCCTGGTGGGGCATTTACGCGCCGACACACAACGCATTTAGCCACAATTTTTCTTATAGGTACTGTGACACCTGAAATCCAGTATTTTTGACGCAGTTTAGATAGCATGTGGTTACGACCTCCATGACCCACCGCTTCATGGACATGTTGAAGGATTAGGTTAGAAATGTGGAAGTCTTTGGCCAGAATAACAGGATGTTTTCTCTCTTCTGGCATTGCAGCTCTACTGAGTCGTCCACCAACTCTCAACACACCTTCTTCCAGGATGGGAGTAAGTTTATAAATGTGACTGTTTCTCTTAACATTCGATCCTTTTGTTAAACAGGAGATTTCATCAGCAAACCGCTTCCTTTGACAAAAGGAGATTATAGCCATTTCAGCGCTAATCAGCTCCTCAACTTTGAGACTGCTGGTGTCCAGACAGTGTTTCTTCATTTGAAGTTCAAGATTTTGTTCAGGATCATGTTTAATCTGTAGTTTTCTTCTACTGTAATGCAGAAGCAGTTTTTTAACTCTCAGAATCGATGCTACTGCACGCTTCAGCCGAGTCCAGGATGAAAAATACTGAATGAAGTGAGAAACCGGATCCATTTCTTGTGACGTCTGAACAGCATTCACTGTTGTTTTAATTTCTGCATCGCTTGATGAGATTTGTTTCACTTCATCAGGATTCTGAGGCCACTCCTCTTGTGGTAGTAGAAGAAATGGAGGTCCAGAGAGCCAAGTTTGTTTATTTTTCAAAAAGGATTGTACCGTTAAACCTCGAGAAGCCAAATCTGCTGGATTGTTATCCGTGTCCACATATCTCCATTGTTGAGGATTTGAAACTTTGACAATCTCAGAAACTCTGTTGGCGACGAAAGTGCGGAACCTTGTTGTTTTATTGTTGATATATTTTAGTACAGAGGTGCTGTCAGTCCAAAATACTGAGTCCTTCAGTTCCATCTGCAGCTCCTTTTTCCACATTACATCCATTCTGCTTGCTAAGGTGGCAGCAGTTAACTCCATTCGAGGGATTGTAACTGGTTTTAAAGGAGCAACACGTGCTTTTCCCATAATGAATGCACAGTGTGCCTGGTCTCGTTCGTTCTTTAGTAACAAATAAGTCAATGTTCTATAGCTGTCCTCAGATGCATCTGCGAAATGATGCAACTGAGCAGTTTTTACAGTTCCAAAACTGTTGGTTTTAAAACAACGATCAACCTTGAACTCCTCCAGCTTGTAGAGCTCTTGCATCCAAATAGTCCATTCCTGTATAACTGCATCAGGTAATGCATCATCCCATCCAATCTTTTTTCGACACAGATTTTGCAGAATCTTTTTAGCAGTTAAGATTACTGGTGCCAACATTCTTAAGGGGTCATAAACAGAGCTGACTACAGAAAGGATGCCGCGTCTTGTCAAAGGTCGATCTCTTAGAGTGATTCTGAACTTGAAAACGTCAGACTCAACACACCATTGAACGCCCAAAACTCTTTCCACCGGAAGTTCATCACTGATCAAGTCTAGATCCTTTATTTTGTTTGCTCTGTTACTTTCAGCTATTACAGCCAACACATTACGACTGTTACTTATCCATTTGTTCAGTGGAAAGCCTCCTTTCAAGCATATGGCACAGAGTTCATGATAGAGATCGATCGCATCCTCTTCTGTGGCTGCTGAGACGAGACAATCGTCGACGTAAAAGTTGTTCAACATTGCATCCACGGCTTGAAGGCTAAACTGTTGTTTATGATCTTCAGCACATTTCCTTAGTGCAAAATTTGCACAACTGGGAGATGAAGTTGCTCCAAACACATGTACTGTCATCCTATATTCAACCATGGCTTGAGTGTAATCTCCGTTGGGCCACCAAAGGAATCTCAACATATCTCGATCCTCCTCTGGTATTTTAACCTGGTGAAACATAGCCTTAATGTCTGCAGCAATGACAACAGGTTCTTTACGAAATCTTGTCAGAACTCCAGTTAACGTGCTGGTCAAGTCTGGACCTTGTAAGAGCTTGCTATTTAGCGTCACTCCTTGATACTTGACTCCACAGTCAAACACCACTCTAAGGGTTTTCTTTTGCAGATGCAGAACACCATGGTGCGGCAAATACCATTTCCTGCCATCCGTCCATTCTAAGTTGTCTTCTGGTACCTTTTCTGCATAACCTTCAGAGATCATATCTGACATAAAGCTGTTATAGTCCTGCAGAAAAGTAGAGTTCTTCATAAGTCTTTTCTTCAGATTCTGAAGGCGTTGTTCAGCAACACTTTTATTATCTGGCATGCAGACCTTTAAGTCTTTCAATGGGAGTCCAATATAATAATGACCATTATGTAGCTTAGCAGTATTGGAACCTTTATCCAAAAACTGTTGGTCTTCCTTAGAAGGTTCTTTCTCATCTCTGGCACACTCTGGAAAATCAGTTTTAAACTGCTGATTCCACAGCTCATCAAGTTTCACCACTGAAACTCTATTGACACTTATCTGTGGCTGATTGTGAACTTCAGTTTGAGTCTCACCCAAAGGTCCGTTCACTGTCCAGCCAAGGACAGTTTTAACAGCATACGGTCCATCTCCAACACTTCTAATGACATCCAGTGGTTGGCACATTCGAGCCAATTAGCAAATCAATTTCAGAGTCAATTTCTGGCAGATGTACAGACTTCAAATATGGCCACCGGATTATATCGTTCTGGTGAGGAATGTTTCCTTTATGGACAGGCATAGTGAACTGAGTATAAAGAATGGGAAGATCACAAAACTCATTCACGTCTAGTCCGGCGACTTCTAAATCTGCAATAATATCCGTTTCAACAACTTTATTTTGTCCCATAGTTCTCAGCAGAATGTTGGATCTTCTTCCATGAATTTTCAGCTCATTCATCAGCTTTACTGTACAAAATGATGCAGTGCTGCCTGGGTCAAGAAATGCATAGGTGTACAATGTTACATTTCCTTTCTTGGCCTTAACTTTCACAGGCACGATTGAAAGTTTGAATTCATCTTTACCGGCCCCAGTAAGAGCACTGGTCTGAATAGAGACTATGGCACGATTTTGAGTTTGTTCCTTTGATTCTTGTTCTTTACTCATTGTCTTTTGATAGATGTGTAACATTTGAGGATGCATTAAACCACACGTCTTGCACCTGAGGCGCTTTTTGCAGTCTCTACTAATGTGACCTTTACAAAGACATCCGAAACAGACTCCATTCTCTTTTAGAAAAGTGATTTTGTCTTTTTGCGTTTTTCTTTCCAGCTCTTGACAATTTTCTAAGGTATGTTCACCTTTGCAAAACAAGCACCTCCTCATTTGTGTTGTTCTTTCCTTTTCCTTAACTTTGTTATTTTCTTTTTCAGATGCCATCACAGAGGTAGCAAAAGAACTTTCTTTGAATCTTGTGTGAGTTTGAGACTTAAGTTTTCTTGTGTCTCTGTTTGTCGTGCAGATATCCTTGATGTCCCCAAACACTGGGTCAGATGCGATCTTCCCTTGTTTTTCTAAAAAATCCACAAGATCCTTAAATGTAGCTTGTCGATTACACTTCTCATGGAAATCACAGACTGCTGTTCTCCACTTATCTCTCTGCCTGTAGGGAAGTTTCTTTGTTATAGCTAACATGTTGGCAGGCATGTCAAGCTCCTGCATATAACTGAGATCTTCCATAGCATCGCAACAGCCTCTTAGGCCATATTATATTTACATTACCACAGTGAGATGACTTTAGTCTCATGAACAACATTAACTAATTGTTATTTACTAGCTAATCTTAAATGACTGTTCAGCACAGAAATGAAGCCCAACAATCATGTTTACAGTCCTGTGGTCTCAGCCTCAGATACTCAACTAATCAAAGTGATGTCATGACAAAAATGAATGACCAACAAAACATTTTTCTCCTTCATTTCTGTCACACAAAGCTGTATGAAACGTTTCTCGCGGTTAGTATCATGGTTGCTAGGCAACCTGAACAGCGCGACGAAGGCCAGACCATCCCATTTCACAAGCCTCTCACTTCCACACTTCTCGTACTTATAGTACGCACCGCGTACTTCAAGCGTGCGGTCTCTTAATCAGGACACAGCCTCTGTCTCCCCAGTCTGTCATGTAGTTCTTGTCTGCGTGTTTCATGTTGTCAAGCTTTTGTTATCATATCTACATCACTCCATGTTTCCTGTTTTATTTTGAAAGTCTTGCGTTTCCATGTTCAGTGTGTTTAGGTGCATTTTTGTCAGCGGTGTCTACCCAGGTGTCTCTCTGTGCCTCATTACCCTTCTGTGTCTTTATGTCTTCTGTCTTCCACTGTTCAGTGTCGGGTTGTCTGTTTGTCTCTTATCACAGCTCTCCAGCTTTCAGGTTGTTTTCGTGCTTCTGCTCAGGTGCATGTTCATGCTCACCGGGGGTTCACATCATTGTTCCACATGCACCTTTTCAGATTCATGTTAATGTTCATGCTTTCTCGTCATAGTTTATCTTAGTTTATTCCCAGTTTAGGTTTTAGTTGAGCTTTTTTCCCCAGCTCGCTTTGCCTCGTTTTATATTCAGGTATTTTCAGCCAAATAAAGAGCTCGGCTTCGGTTATACTGAGTTTACGCTGCCGTGTCTGTTTTTGGGATCGCTCCGCAAACACACCAGCTACAAAGCAGTGACACACAGCTTCGCTAATGTACATTGACTGACAGACAAACAGAATATGAACATTACACCAATATTACCTGTTGCCTCCAAAACTTTGTCAGACTGCAATGACTTCCTGTTTATGTCTTCCTGTGACTCACCTTCTGGTCTGGACCTGCTGGCAGACAAACTGAGCAGCAGGTCATTCCTGCTGATCCGCTCTAAAACCTTCCTGGTCACCTTCACAGCTCCAGGAAGTCTGTAGGTCTGCACCATCAGGTCCACAGTGTCCCACCTGTTTGTCATCTCTAGTCTGCTTTTCTTGATGGTTGGGAGGCCTTGAACGATGTCGGCCTGCTGTAGGAACCACTTGAATTTTTTGAACTCCCCATCTCCCAAATCATCTAAGGTGTTTAAGAGATCCTCTGGTGTCATCACAGCTCCCTGAAGTATAGAATAGAATATTTTCTGCTGAAAAGTAGAGATCAAAGAGGTACAACACAAATGTTACAGCAAAGGGAAGCCAGGACGTCAGATGGAGGACAGATATCATCATCCCCACCCTCCTAGATTGGGTACCAAGCCCCAAGAGCAACTGGTGCATTGAAGGCATTGAACGTGAGAGCAGCTGACCTGAGAGACTGCCAAGACTATGTGAAGTACCCTCTGGTATACGAAAAGATTACATCATCACAGACAATCCCTACTGTGACCATCACCAAAACCACCCAGCTGATCTACATCATAGCAGCAGTGGTCACTAAGATGCTTGGCTAAAAAATGTGCAATTATTTTGGTCCCAGTCTGTTTCAATGTTTCCTACACATACACCATGTATATAGTTCCACTCATATATGTATACATATACACTGTTTTTTATTTTATTATATTTATTTAATTATTTATTTATTTATTTATTTTCCGCCTTCGTTGTATATTGGTTTCTCTTCTTACTTTAGCACCTTTGTGGTCTAGCTACCCAATTTCGCTGTGCAAGAAACTGCACAATGACAATAAAAAGCTCTAAGTCTCTAAGTCTAAGTCTAAGTCTAAAAGATGAACAGCCACAAGGAGCAGTACCCTCCGTAGAGAAGGAGACTAGAAGTCAAGATGAAGGCAGCATGGAGGGAAGTTAGCCAACTATCTGAGCTTCAGAAAGGTGTGATGAAGAAAGACGTGCCTAAGAAGCAGTGTTGGGGAGTAACAGAGTACATGTACTGACGTTACGTATTTAAAATACAGAATATGAGTAACTGTATTCCGTTACAGTTACCGTTTAAAATGTGGTATTCAGAATACAGTTACTTTGTTGAAATAAAGGGATTACACGGCGGTATTTTCCTGTTTCATATGTTCGGCTATGCCCTCTCTATTTTTGGTAATTCCACGCCGGTGGAAACCCAAACAAAACACACATTAAGAGGCTCTAATGCAGAGGTAGGCAACTCCAGGCCTCGAGGGCCGGTGTTCTGCAGGTTTTAGATCTCACCCTGGGTCAACACACCTGAATCAAATGATTAGTTCATTCCCAGGCCTCAGGAGAACTATAAGACAAGTTGAGGAGGTCATTTAGCCATTTGGATCAGCTGTGTTGGATCAAGGACACATCTAAACCTGCAGGACACCGGCCCTCGAGGCCTGGAGTTGCCCACCCCTGCTCTAATGCCTGTGTCTCAATCTCACGGCCCATGTCACCTCTACTTGCAGCCCGCATAATGGCATGAAGAAATTTGTTTTTAATTATTATTCAAAAAATTATTTAATATGAAGGCAATAGGCAGAGTGTTACAGGCATCGCCCTAAAGAATGTAGTCTGATGGGCAGTGTAGTCCAGTTGTAAGTAAGCTGTTAAGACTCGAGTGTACGCTGTGTTCATGTTTTCCTCTGAAACAATAAGCTCCGTTGCAGCAGCCTTTCAACGCCTCTCTCTGTCTCTGCTAGCAAAGTGACCCAGACAACAAAGTAAAGCTAGTTTTCAGCTACGAGCCCGACACGAACCCGACGTATCAGCCAGAGGTCCTTTACTACGGTTCAGAGCCGCTGACCTGTTTTATATACGAATAGTTTTCTATACGAGATCGCTGCAAAAAGTGCAGCCTTACCTAATGTCCACCTACTGTTACTACTACTCATTTATATTCAGATTTAAACATCTGGTTGGTGTTGGTGTGGAGAGTAACCTTCAGTAATAGTAATAAATCACACAGCAATAGGACATTCATGTAGTTGTAAAAAGCATGATAATATATTAAGTAATCCAATTTTTCAGAATATGTTACTCTCATTGAGTAACGTAACAAAATACGTTACAAAACGTTACATTTTGGGGCATGTAATCTGTAATCTGTAGTGGAATACATTTTAAAAGTAACCTTCCAAACACTGCTAAGAAGTATGTGGCAGGGAGGTGGTCTCTGGCCTGCTGCAGTGGATGGGTGGTGCAGTGAGCTCTCGGGCGCATAGGGGACAGGTGTGTGTGCTGAGACTAATGACTCTCTCACTATATATAGTGACGGCAGAGACTGATGGAAAAGTGTGTGCAGCGGAGGAAGCTGCGAGAGGAGCTGACTCCTGGCTCGAGTTGTGCCTTAACCTGAACGAACTGGTGAGCAAAAATAAAGAAACCCAAAACACGTCAGTACACTGTGTGGGTCCGATCATTGCTACAAAGTACAACAAGCTGCCCATACCTCAAGCCTTAGAAACTGCCAAGCAAAGACTCACAGTCTTGCCCAACAGCTTGAAGAGGTATGCAAGAGAGACAGAAGCTAGGAGAAAGAAAGCAACTGAACCATCCAAGGTGTACGCTCAGTGGTAAGGCAGCAATATGAGAAGAGTACCACCAAGGCTGTAGCCATACTGGAAGAGCATACAGAAGAAGCATGCAACACATGACAACAATGTTCAGTGGCTAGGGAATCTAAGACCACAGCAGCCTCCCAGGATCCAGTCACCAGCTCTTCTTTCTAGGATGTCTCGCACTGTGATGGACAGCACCTTTTAAAATCCTTGGTCTGTCACTGAGTTTCAGTTCCTGCTTTAATTTTTCTTGTGTTTAGTTCACTCAGCATTCACCTGTCTCACCTTTCAGAGTTCTGTCTCTGAATTCAGGTTTAAGTTCATTTGAATGGAAAACTGCATCTCCTGCTGTATCCTGAGAGCTGGTTTCCACCTGTGTTTTACTTCATTCCTCACCTGTATCCACTCCTCTGAGCAGTTATCTGTGTATAAATGCTCTGGTCCATAAATCAACTCACATTCTGCATACATACGTTCAGCATAATCTAACAGTTTAGTGAAAACCTGATATGATGACAGCGCTAACTCACAGAAAGAGCTGAGACAGCAGAGCACAAAAAGGTCTACAGCAGATGTTCGACTCTCTTCTGTCTGCTGGTTAGGAAGAACAGCAAAGGTGAAAACTTTGAGGTGAAATGTGAACCAGCTGAGATGATAGCAGACAAACACACCTTTGTAAGCAGCAGCAGCTCCCTCCCCAAAGCCTTCGCTGATCCTGCTGCAGACAGAGAGATTTCAATCTGTCCACTCTTCAGGAAAGAGCTGACAAAAGAGGAAATATCACATCTTTTTCACAACCAAACAGGAAGTGCATCATTTCCTTGTGTGAACACAGCTGATTCATGAAATGTAGCACATGCTGTCTGAGCAGCTTCACACAAAAAATAGGTGAACTGACCCTTTAAACCTCAGCCACACAAGCTGAGGGTTAACCAGCTGTAGTTAAAAGATGGACACGGCCCGTCCCTGCTGTCACTTGATGCGAGGTACCTTGGACAGGCTGCAGACCACACAGAGTGGACAGTGAGGCTCCTGGATAACACAGACCCTGTGTTATTCTCTGACATGCAGCCTTCTGCGTTAGCATAAATGTATCTGTGACTGAGCCGCGTCGTGAACAGGTGAAGTAAGTAAGTAAAATTTTATTTATATAGCACATTTCTAGATAGAAATCACAAAGTGCTTTACAAGATATAACAGATTATAAAAATAAAAAAACAAACAAGATACAAACAAAGTTAGCAAAAAGCAATTTTAAAAAGATGTGTTTTTAGCTGTTTTTTAAAAGTAATCAATGAATCAGCGGATCGTAAGTCCTGAGGAAGGGAATTCCACAGTCTGGCGGTGACAGTAGCAAAAGCTCTATCACCCCTAGTTTTCAGTCTCGTATACTGAATGACAAGTAGGCCCTGACTACTCGACCTCAGAGACCTACTAGGGGCATAGGGCTGTAAAAGTTCAATAATATATGGTGGTGCTTGTTGTTGAAGAGCCTTAAAAGTTAAAACCAAAATCTTAAAATGGACTCTAAATTCGACAGGAAGCCAATGTAACTGCATAAGCAACGGTGTTATATGTGAATATTTAGAAGCTTTCGTCAAAAGTCTTGCTGCAGCATTCTGAACGAGCTGCAGACGCTCCAAAGAACCTTTGTTTACACAAGTAAACAGGGAATTGCAATAGTCCAGTCGTGATGAGATAAAAGCATGAATAACAATCTCCAGTTCGGCATAGGATATTATAGAGTTCAATTTAGAAATATTTCTTAGATGAAGGTGGGGGCGAACATAGAAGATACTGAGATGAAGTGAAAAACCTGTGGTTTGGCTCAAAAAGTTTCCAGCAGCTTCGCAAGAAACAGGAAATTATAAAAACATTAACATCCTTTCACAGTGCTGCACAAAATGCTGTTTTACTGCTCGGTCCTTAACTCTGACGACGGGGTTCCTGCTACATCATATCGACTCTGATCTGATCTAATCAAACTACATAGACATCAGCTAAAACGCTGAGTTGCAGTACAGACATTTTCACCAGTCATCCAGCATTTATTACCATACCAGGGCTCTAGAGTGCGACCAATTTCAGTGGTGCGACTAAAAAAAAATATTTGGTTGCACCTGTGCGACCAACTGTTCGGGTAGCAAAAAAAAAAAAAAAAAAAAAATCTGCAACCTTCCTTGTGGTCAACAACAGACACACATTTTGCTCCTATCGTGGACTAAACCAATCAGAGATAGTCAGGGGCGGGACCTCTCTGATTGGCCGTGGTCCAGTTGAAAGTGCAGGTGGAAGTGGGAGGTGAGTAGCTTGAATAAAGCGATATCAATTCATTAAATCCTGAATCGGCTTTTAACTGTGTTTTGCCAGAAACGCCAGATTCTCAGATTAAAGCTCACAAAACCATTTCAACAACAACCAAACAGCAGATGAGAGCAGGTACACGGACTCCACACAAAGACGTAAACACAGACCCCACGCATCAGAATCAGCTTTGTCTTTCTCGGCTTTCTCACCCGACGGCCCGTAGACGGACACGCTGTCGGAGCTCAGCGGTTCTGATGCGTCCGGTCCGCGCTGTGATTACGTCTTTTTGCGCTGATTCTGAGCTGCAGGTTTTGTCTCTCTCCAACCAAAATCCACCGAGCCAGCAGCAAAAGAAGCAGCAAACTGTGCTTCACATTTGATCAATGTCGTCATGGATTTTGCTGTTTTGCTTCCACGACTATTAAAATCACACTCCATGCACAGCTAGCTCTCTCTCTCTCTCTCTCTGTACTTCAAGAACAGTTTCCCGTCTCCAATCTCTGTTTTCTGTATTATTCATTCGCTTATTACCCACCAGTCTACCGTTGTTTACAGCGCTGTGGCTGCGGTCTTTTTCTTTTTCACTTAAATGACCTCGGACAAGAAAGCCTATTTTTTCTGTTGTTCAATACTGAAGAAATTTAAACTTTATATGCAGAACATTGTAGAATATTTTTAAGGTTATCTGCTATAAAAAGCCAGACCAGGAAAATCTCCTTCATGTTTTTCTGTTTTATTCTCAGTTACTTTCACACAAAGGCATCTGCTGTGATGTTCACAATTCTGATGAAGTCAGTGCTGATAAATGATCAGAATTATAATATTTCTGACTGTCTGAGGCTAAGTTGAATCGAATCGGGACTTTGAAAACCGGAATCGAATGGATTATAGAAATCAGTGATGATACCCAGCCCTATGAGCAGCCTAGGCCCGACAGACATGGATGTAGCTGTAATAGTAAAAGAACTATTGCTAACTTTTCTGTTAAGGCCTGATCCTTCTGAAATTCATAGCCAGTGCTCTGACACGGTGTCATCAATCTTTGAGTGCTGAAAAAGCCCAGTGTATCCAGAAAAACACATTATATTATATCAATTATTATAAAATTTGTGTGCGCGTACCGGTACGCCCATGGCAAAAAGTTAGTCTAGAGCCCTGCATACAAGAGATATTTATTTTTAGAGTCATAAATATCTGTAGAGTCCGACTTCAGTGAGCGCTCGCCTGGATTTTCCTGTTGGATTATTCCAGCACCCTGTTAACACTAATGAGACCTGCTGTGGGCAGACTGGTTTCCACAGCACTGTCAGCATCAGTGATCTCAGACCACAACCAGCAGCTTAACGTGCTGCAGACACAGTTTTGATCCAAGTATGAAAGACAGTCGTGTTTAAATGATGTGAGTTTGTCCTGTTACTTCAGAGCCTCTGAAAATTGAGACCGTGCACTAAAAACGTCTGTGATTACTAAACAGTTAAAGTGTGCACTTCATCCATGTTCATCATGTTCACTGCTAAAAACAAATGATGGAGCTCAGTGTTGAGGAAGCGAAGGGAGTCACATCACAACGTAGAAACTCGTCCTGGCTGAACACGGTACAGCAGGAGGTCGAGCGTAGTCTCATTTTAATGATCTGAGTCCAAAACTCAGCCTTTCCTCGTGTATCCTCCACCAGTATCTCCCTCAGTGTGTCTGTGTTATGAACACCTTGAGCGCTCAAGAGTTGGGCGTTCGTCTTGTAATCATAAGGTTGCTGGTTCGAGCCCCGGCTTGGACAGTCTCGGTCGTTGTGTCCTTGGGCGAGACACTTCACCCGTTGCCTACTGGTGGTGGTCAGAGGGCCCGGTGGCGTGAGTGATCAGCAGCCTCGCCTCTGTCAGTGCGCCCCAGGGTGGCTGTGGCTACAATGTAGCTGCCATCACCAGTGTGTGAATGGGTGGATGACTGGATGTAGTTTAAAAGCGCTTTGGGGTCCTTAGGGACTAGTAAAGCGCTATACAAATGCAGGCCATTTACCATTTCCTCTTTAGCTTGAAGCGCTTTGTGTCTTTTTTGGCTTCATTTGGAGTTTCTTGGATTTTGTTAATTTGCCAGTCCTTCCTCTCTGCACCACACACCTATAACAAAGCTCAACATTTGCTCACAAATATGTTATATTTGGAACATCTTGTAACATTCTTTACAAATCAAATCGCTCTTTTATGAAAACTGGTTTAATGATGGTATTCTTCTTGTAAGTCAACTATTCAATAACACAGGCTCATTGTATAATTACTCAGCGTTCCTTACAGGTGTAACATCCCAGTATCCCCACACCTGTCCATGCCCCGCCCTGTCCTGACAGAGTCTCCTTAAAGCTTCCTTCAAAAACAGAAGACCGATACAGAAACATTTGCCTTTACTCGGGTTTTATGGAAACATATCGTTAGTTTCATCTCTGACAGCATCTGATCAGAATTTGTACTTTTGTACCAAAATGTGTTATTTGGTTTTACTGACTTTAGTGAGAAAGACTCGCATGTGTTTCCCTCATCGATCAAACTCCACATCTGTAAATGTAAGCTGTCCACTCTCAGGACAGAAACAGAAAGTTTGTTCCTGTCACAACAAGAAAGCTTTAAAAACATGAATATTTGTAATATTTTAATGTCTTTGAGTTTGATTCCATAAAAAGTGACAAAAACATTAGTGTTCGTTGTGCGTGGGATGAAAACTTATTTTTACAGCGAAAAAACCCTAAACAAGCACCGAGTAGCTACGACGTAATGTGACATTCACAGAGAAACTCGCGGATTCTTCCACTGACCGCGGCACACCTGCACCAGGGTAAACCTCCGCCTGCCCCACTCCTGCTTTACAGGTGAAAATAGAGCAACAGGACCCTGAGTCTTTGACTTTATTTATTTTCTGCTGTGTTTTACTTGCATCTATTTGAAAGACTGAGTGTAAACACAAAAAATATTTTATTTTATGTGCTGGAATGTGCAGAAAATAGGTTTAAATGTTAAACTAATTTCTTCCAGTCAGTGAATGTTGCATATAATTACATTTTTGCTTGATGCATAAAGTTAAAAGATTAAAACTAATAAAACAAGTTTTAAAAAGAGACTTTTCCATTTGATTACATTTTGTATGATGATTATGCAGAAAAAGTAGAACTGGGCTGAAAGATCTATCACTTTATCACCTCTTCAGGTTGTAAATCGTGTTTTTAAAAAGTAACTAAGTAATTAATTACTTTTGAAAATAAGTAATCAGTAATTAGTTACTGATTACTTTTTTCAAGTAACTTGAACAACACATCCTGGAGTTAAGGGAAACGAAGCAGCAGATAGGGGAGCAAAGGAAGCAAAAAGAGACTTTCAGTGGATTGTCAGTGTTAGCAGGACGGAGAGTAGAAGACGGCACAAAGTGAAAGAAAGGCGGCAAAGGCAGTGCGCCGTGGTTTTACAACATCCAGAGGAAAGGAGGAGAATGAGCACAGGAAGAGCAGAGAGCAGACCGTTATATCGGAAAACACCGAACAGGAAAGCGTGACTGCAACAGAGAAAAGAAACGACCAGAAATCTGATGCTGGAAGCTGGTCAGATAAGTGAAACTGGAGAAAGTTATCAGAGCATGTTTTTAACACAGACTCGTTTGTTAGGTTTGAATTTATTTGATTTTGTTGTTGACACACTCCGGTAACGCACCACTTTGCTCTTTGACAACCGCCAATAAACTATACTGTGACGTAGCGGCAGGTCACGTGCTGTGCGGGTCAGCTGACTGCCTTCTTCCGGGTCTTCTGATCGGTGTTTGCTGTGGTGTCTCCGCTGTGATCCAGGTAAACTCGCTTTTTCTGGCTGTTATCGATCACCGATCGCTCCGATGGCTTCCGTGTGCGGACAGAGCCGCCCGTTAAAGCGCAGTCACAGCGGAAAAGGCGCACTTTGTGCCGCAGTCAGTCGCACCGAAGCCGGTCTGGTTTGAAGCGGACAGATCCGGTAATGCCGTGAATTCATCAGCGGAGGCGAAAAAACGAACTCACGTTTAATGTGAGGGGCTCTCGGAAGTACAGGTGACAGGTGGGGTGGACATGTGCGAGGACAGAGACAGGTGGTGGTTAGAATCCCGGGCTCCACCATCCAGGGGTGGAGACGAGCGGTACCGAAGGTTTGAATAAAGTTGGAGACGGTGTAGTCGAGCTGAAGACGCTCCGATGGAGACGAGTCCATCAGAGGGACAGACGGCTACAGCCACCTGTCAGTCAAACAGACCACGCCCCCAGTAATGCAAACTTTAAGCTTGCGATTTAAACAGCTTCGTCAGGTGCAGGTGCCCCACAGGAAATCACCTACAGAGACCAAAGTCTGTGGGGATGACAGTGCTGCCCCTGCTGGACGCCAGAGGAACTGCAGGTCTCAGCTGCTGGTTATAAAAGTTTTTTTAAAAGGCGTAGGCGGGTTTGTCAGAAAGGGACCAGATGCAGGCGTGGACCGTCATCGTGGACCGTCATCGCGTTCCTGCGTCGGTTTTTCGCCCTGTCAGATGATTTGTGCTGTTTCCTGTTGTTGCAGAGTCAGAACGCCATGAACGCCTCCGACAGCGATGAAGACATCTACAACGAAAGGTCGGCCTTGGTCCGGTCCGAGTCTCCCGCGCTCCCCTCCTACATACCGGACTCAGACCTCACGCCCCCCAATGGCACGCCAACCAAAAGGTTAAAGGTCAGTTTCCGTTCACTGAGTCTCTCCAGTGTTTCATTCCCACGTGTCCCGCTGCGCTGACGCCATGTGTTGCCCTCTGTTGGTGCAGGCGGGGATAAGCAGGAGGCCGGGGGCGGCCGCTGCAGACGGCGGCGGGTCAGATCCGGAGGTGGAAGCTGAGGAAGAAGAGCTGACCCTGAAGTATGGCGCCAAGCACGTCATCATGCTCTTCATCCCCGTCACCCTATGCATGGTCGTCGTGGTTGCCACCATCAAGTCTGTGAGCTTCTACACGGAGAAGACGGACCAGCAGCTGTAGGTCCTCGCTCCTGCCGCCACACGCCGCCACCTCCTCCCCTGTCAGCTAACTGTGATGTTTTTCTCCGCAGGATCTACACGCCGTTCACGGAGAACACCTCCTCCGTTGGCCGCCGCCTCCTCAACTCCGTCCTGAACACCATCATCATGATCAGCGTCATCGTGGTCATGACCATCTTCCTGGTCGTCCTGTACAAGTATCGCTGCTACAAGGTGAGCTCCTCCTCCTCATATTCACCCGCCTCTCCTGTTGCTCACGTAGATGAAGGAGACGTCCGAGGTTTCTGCTGAGTGCAGACGTGCTGTGATGTCACATGTGATGTCATGCAGCCTGTGTTTAGTGGGAACGGAAAGCCGACCTCCCCCAGAAAACTCCTCCTCCCCCCACTGCTGGTGAAACGTTTGTAACGCACTTTGAAAGAACGTTCATCCCGCTGACGTCCATATCAGGAAATGATGCGCGCCGTAAAACACTTGATGATGTAGTGAGCTCGCCGAGCGTTGCTGCTTGTCGTGTTACTGATTGACCCACCATCGCTTACTCCGTCTGCATGATAGACTAGCGTTGCATTCGAGGACCAGTGTGCGCTGTACAGGAAGTGACACTTTGATGTGTTTGTTCAGTTCATCCACGGCTGGCTCATCCTGTCCTCCCTCATGCTGCTCTTCTGGTTCAGCTTCATGTACCTGGGGTGAGTCCTGTGATTGGATACTGCCGCCACAGCGTGATGCAGAACGTTTGTCACGGAGCGTCTCAACGCTCGTGTTGCTTTTTCCGATTTCCAGGGAGGTGTTTAAGACGTACAACCTGGCTATGGACTACCCAACGGTGGGCGTGATCATCTGGAACTTCGGGGCGGTGGGGATGATCTGCATCCACTGGAAGGGCCCGCTCCAGCTGCAGCAGGCCTACCTGATCCTCATCAGCGCCCTCATGGCCCTCGTCTTCATCAAATACCTGCCCGAGTGGTCGGCCTGGGTCATCCTGGGCGCCATCTCCGTCTACGGTGAGTGGAGGCTTCAGACCTGGGGGCAGGGGTCGTGGAGAGCTCCCTGGCGGCTCCAAGCGGCGGTGCTGCTCTGTTTTCCCATCATGCTTTGCTCAGGTTGTTTGTGCTGTTGCAGACCTGGTGGCCGTCCTCAGTCCTAAAGGTCCTCTCAGGATGTTGGTGGAAACGGCTCAGGAGCGTAACGAGCCCATCTTCCCCGCCCTCATCTACTCCTGTGAGTGCTTCCAGCAGCTGTTATCGATCAATAACAGCTCTGCAGTTTATCTAATGTTTGTGATTGTTTCCTCCTCCGATCGTTATAAGAGGAATCTGAAGGTTTCAGGAACATGCGACTAAAGGTCAAACCTTCGAGGTCTTCTTCTGCTGACCTCCCGTCTGCAGCTCTGAAGTCTCGGAGCGCCCAGAGGAAGCGCCTCAGAGACGAGCTCGAAGGGAAACTCAGAAACAGAAAGTTGGTTTTTGGGAAGCACTTCCTGGAACCTTTCGATCTTGGCTAATAAGAAACTCGTAAATCAGCCGATTAGACGTTCCCGTCGTGAAGCGCAAGTTCATGAGGGCTTCCTGGCCGTGACGCTGCCGTCACATGATAACTTCCGCTATAATGAAACCAGATTCAGACTCTGACGTCGAGCCGCTGCAGCGCTCTTACGTCCTGAGGCGATCACGATCCTCGGGTCGAATCTAAAACCGCAGCCCGATGACATCACCTTTCATTTTGTTCTGTGTTCAGCCGCCATGGTGTGGACGGTGGGGATGGCGAGCCCCAATGAGACTCAACGCTCTGAACCAGGTCAGGTATCGCGCCCATAACATCTCCACATTTGTGTGTTCGTCCACAGAGCTAATACTGCTGCTCGGACGCCATTTTGTTTTTCAGATGAGGAGGTGGAGCAAAGCGACGGAAGGGCGGAGCCTCCCAGCAGACACTCCAGGTTGCTTCCAGAGGACGAGATGGAGGAGGACAGTGAGTCCGCCGTCGCTCAGGTGTCCGAGGTTAATGGCGTCTGCAATTCTCTGATGCGTCTCTGTTGTGTGTGCAGGAGGCGTGAAGCTAGGCCTCGGCGATTTCATCTTCTACAGCGTTCTGGTTGGAAAAGCCGCGGCGACCGGGGGTGACTGGAACACAACGCTCGCCTGCTTCGTTGCCATTCTTATCGTAAGTTTTACGTTTGACTCCCTGATATCTACGCCACAACAAACTCAGCGTCTACAGTCACACCAACCCGGATCAGGTGTGCCAAGAATCTGACGTCGCCCGTCCACAATGCAGGCGTGGGCTCGGGCTGGCGCAGGAATTACAGCTTCGTGGCCACAAAGAGGACACGTTAAAATATCCTGTGTGCGCAGACGTTAGATTCAACTTCAGAGTCTTAACTTTGATTTAGTAAGAGAAACGTCACAAGTGACGCAACAAAACTTTGGCATGTTCTGTGTTTTGGACAGACTTGCATTTAAACGCATTTACAGTAGGAAGCCGAGGTCGGGGGAGGCGGGGCTGTGAGGAGGGTCAGGTGACAGGATACACCTGAGCTGGGTCAGAGTAACAGCACACACCGACCGTAACCATATTTACTGAGACAGTTTTTTAGATGAAACCACGCCGACCACAGCCGCAGACAGGACAGAAAACGGGTAACCAGGGCGATGGGCGGGCGAGGGGCGCACACAACCCAGGACCTGAATGCACTGGTTCTCACTTACAACCAGTTCAATCAGTCGAGACTGATCCTTCGAGATCACAGCATTGAAGGATCTCGATGTCTCTAAAAAAGATAAATCCCGCGCTGACACAACGGCGCTCATCCACCACGGCGGCGTGTCCCGGCCCCGCCTCACAGCTCTGAGTTACAGCCTGTCTGCCCTCTGTCATCACACCATCCTCGATCACACTTAGGTGAGTTTAATGAAACATGAAAAGTAAAACGTTTCCACCTGAGATCAACAGGAGCCGACGTCAAACATGTAAAACTAATCGTATGAGCTGCGCAGGCCCTCGTCAGGCACGCAGGGCTTCCTCACTTAAACCTGCACCTGTGCCTCTGTCTCACCTGTGCCTCTGTCTCACCTGTGTCTCAGGGTCTGTGCCTCACTCTGCTGCTGCTGGCCATCTTTAAGAAGGCTCTGCCGGCGCTGCCCATCTCCATCACCTTCGGCCTCGTCTTCTACTTCTCCACGGACTTCCTGGTTCAGCCCTTCATGGACAACCTGGCCGCTCACCAGTTTTACATCTGAGACAAAGCTCCGCCCACCTCACCCCCCTCTTCGTTATCTCGCTGGACTGCTGCCTTTTGTTGATGCAACGCACAAAGATTGTTTCCTGCGCTCGTCCTCAGACCACAGGAACTGATGTAAGAGTGTGTGGAAGGTGGGCGTGGCTGTTACCTGGTTGTTTCTGCTCAGGTTGTTTCTACGTCACCTGCTGACTGATATTTAAACCCTGTCTGTAGTCTCTGTCGTGTTGCTGAAGCCGTGATGGTGATGTCACCACCACTTTCTGTGATTGGCTGACGTTCCCGTCATTCTTCACTTAATTTAAGCTCATCGCTCTAACTTCAGGAAACAGGTGGGATGTCTGATTGGGTCATGTGACCTAATGAAACTTACCTGAGGGACGAGCTCACTTTGAGTGAAGCGCTTCAGGGCCATGACATGAAACCCTGAGAGGCCGAATCTAAAAAGTGCAGTGGGAGGAGTCTGAAGCAGCTGCTGAGCGCTGTGATTGGGTATTTCCTGCTGACACGCTTTTATCCAGAAGGATGTTTGTTATTCTTATTATTTTGTTATTTCATCTTTAATTAAGCAGGTAAACCTAAAGGAGACACGAGGTCTCGTTTTCAAGAGCGACAAAACTGGGAATGAAACAAAAGACGGGATTTAAATTTTGATCGAGAAGGGAAAAAAAGTTAAAAAATAAAAGTGCAAACTGGGTTTCCTGTCTTTGTATTTGAGTCTTTGGGGCTGCGTATGTCAGCGATGCCGCCTCACTGAAACATTTATAAACATTATAAACCTGAACATAGAACGAATTCATCATTAACAGCTGCAGCCGCGCTCGCAGCGTCACAGATGCCTGTAGCTTCAGTGTCAGAGGTCACACGTGGGTCTATTCTGACCTTTCATTGGACAATCGAGTGAAGAGCCGTGAGCACAGCTGGAAACAGTAACGCTGACATAATTAGGCTGCTGTTAATGAAAGCTGAAACTCTTCTGCTCGTTTCCAGCTCCGTGTTTTGATTCTCCCACAGCAGCTTTGCATGATTCCCAGTTCGTAATCATCCTTCTTTACCTGACACCGCACCTCAGTGCAGCCAGCCTGTCTGAAACGAGCCGTTTCAGGTGTTTACGCTGGCTCTTTTCTGATTGGCTGCTCTCGTAAACAAGTGCGTTGGGTTTCTCCCCTCTCAGTGACATCATCCAGATCCAGAGTGTAAAAAAACAGAGACACTGGGTGTTCAGAGCAGCCTGAGCTGAACGAGCTCATGGTTACTGTGAACGTCTCGTTAGGAGCCGATGGCGTGCACAAAGTGTTCTCACAGTTTCCCACTTCCTGTGCAGACAGGAAGCATACAGCTGGATGTTTTTGTGCGTTTGTGGCAGCACTGCTCAGATTTTCAAACTGAAAACAAAATTTGCTCTTTTTTTAACTGACTAATTATAACTTTAATATATTTATTTTAGCCGTTGTCTTTTTAATGTATTTTCTGAACGCAAGCAGAAACACTGAATTTTGGGCCTGGCGGGACGCCGTACAGAGACTGAGCAGGTGCTTTCTGGATGATTCCATGTTTAATAATCTGCTGTAGCTTCAACACTACCTGGGCGGGTCTTAAATGTTCCAGTTCTTTGTTTTTGTGCAATAAATATAATCTGGTTTTTTAGCCTTGGTTGGCTCCTGATTTTGGTTTCCTGTCGTGTATTCAGTGTTTTCATTCTCACAATAAAAATTATTTTTCTTGTCAAACTGATTTCGTCTTTTAAAGCTTACATTTAGTTCCAGATTATTTGTCTGGAAACTGCATTAAACAAATGTTCGCACCCATTTCCCCCTCAAACATCCAGAACATTCATATTTAAATCTCAGAACAGTTAAATCTCATATTTGAAAATAATTTTGTTTTTAAACGTACAAATTAAAGTTACAAATTCTTGAAAGCATTTTCCTCAAACTGCTGTGATCTTACGTCCCCTCCTCGCTCTTCATGAGGTTTTTATTAATCTTTTTTACCCCATTTAACAAATTTTTCTCTTTAACTTTGAAAGAACTTTTCACTAGTAGCACAGAGCAGAATCAGCCTTTCAGAATAAAAGCCCAGAGCACAGTATGTTTTTCCACATCCTTTATTTTTAATTAAAAAAAGAAAACAAACAGAAACAGGCTTCGACCAATGAGGCTCTTCAATTTCTCTCCTCAAACTGGGATTTGTTCTTCAGCAGGAACGCAGCCAGGTACTCGATGGGGTTCGGCGGTCTGAAAGAGGAAACAAACCTTCAGCGGAGGCATTTTAGGCAGAGTGAGATCAGAAAGTTCAACACATGAATTTTAACGAGTAAATATTTCCTGAATGAGACGACAGGACGAGCTCGCGCAGACTGCAGGTCACAGCGGCGCACGGAAGCACTTCTGGGAGTCTGAGTGGAAAACACATGGACGAGGTTCAACACGGCAAACACGTCGACCATGCTGCCGCCGCCAATCAGAGCGCCATTAAACAAGAAGCACCGAAGCTGTCGCCCAGCACGGAATTACAAACTATCCCTACTGCTGAGGATCTGCTTCCGTAGTTATGCTGCAATAGGTGTAGGCTGCTGGGGATTCCCATGATGCACTGGGTGCTTCTTCTTCACTCACTATGTGTTAATAGACCTCTGCTGCTCTTGTTTGGGAGGACATGGTTTGAAATTTCAGAATCCAGCGAGGCGTTTGTTTCTTCTACACCGGAGCGCTGATCCAGGAAGCAACTCCAAACTTTGCTCCGCACTTCCTGAGCTCTTGAAACACTTATAGCCCCGCCCATCTGTACTCGTGCAGCAGGCTAATAGTACGTCAGTCTGTATGAATAAATGTTATTAACACAGCAGCTCCCTCCGGTTCTGCTGCAGGTAGACATGTCCATGTTTCTGATTGGTCGCAAGCTGCCAACTCTGTTTGTGTGTGTGTGTACCTGTCCTTGGCGAGCACCGACAGCCCCTGCAGCAGGATCGGGACCACCGTCTGGTCCAGGTACGCCCGGGTCGGCAGCGCCTGCAGGTCCACTTTCTGCTTCGACATCTTCTCTGCGCTCGCCTTCTCGTTCTCCACCGTCCTCTGAGGAGCAGCAGCAAAGCATGCTGGGAGTTTGCGGCAGGCTTCACATCAAGCACAGGGCTGTGTGTGTCTGTGTGTGTTTTACCTGGATGTTGTCTGTCAGGCCATACTCTGCGTGTGGGTTTTCAGAAACCTGCAGGAGGATTTTAAACACTTTGATCAGAGAAACAGGTCACACGTGTGTGTTTGTGTGTTGTGTGTTGTGTGTGTGTGTGTGTGTGTGTGTGTTACTCACAGGTGTGTGTCCCTCCATGGACTGCTCCACCTCTGTGTGATCTGAAACACAAAGAAGAGCTGCTGAAAACTGTGCGTGCAGCTGCTGCACAGAGACACCATGAGCACCCCAACAATTCATTTATCAGTCCTGCTTGTATTTGATTCATAGGTGGTCAAATTCAATTAACACGTGACTGGTTTAACCATTTCAGCTCCACACAAATGGTTTCCCCTCTGTGCTGCCAGATAGACGAGCCTAAAGTGGCTGATTTTTCGATTAAGTTTGGCACAAACTAACTCACATCTATAACTGTATCGATGCTGACCCCGGCGGATTGATAAAAAAGCTCAGGAATAACAAACAGGTGCAAAAATACACCCGTTTAAATACAGAGAAGTGAAGAGTCGCAGAAATGGACATTTTCTGAATGGAGTTTGGCGTAGATGAACTTTAAACGGAACATCTTCAAGTCTGTTTGCGGAATTAACGCCGTCGAAGGAAAATCTCTGAACGTCTTTGTTTCCAGGAGGAAGCCTGTGGCGCAAAGAGCGGCTCAGCTCGTTTCTCCCGGGCTGTCTCCGTTATCGGCACCGAGCCTGCGCCGCGCTGCAGGCGGGCTAGCTTAGCCCCGCATTAACGCTTCTTTTCTGCCAAATTAACTTCTCCTGAAGCGGAAACCGACCTGCTGAGATTCAAAGCGACCATTAAACAACGAAATCAACCGGAATCACGGAGCAAAGAACCCGAATTACAACGAAAAACGCCATCAATGGCTAACAATCAACCTACCGTCCGCCATGTTTGTTGTGGATCCGGCGTACCAATGCTTCCGGTCTCCTCAGCGGCACTTCAAAATAAAATACCCTTTATTTATTCATAATTTGACACAATAAATTATACTGTTGGTTTTCTGTATCATTTATATAATTTCGTATATACAAGGAGCATAGAAATAACTCAGGAAGAACGGTTGTCATAAAAAGAGAGCACAGACAAAATAAAACAAGGTTAATTTAATCATCTGAAGTAATTTGTAAAGCAGACACCGCTTCTGCTGTAACGAATATTATTTTCATCATGTCAAGAATATTTTCCCATAAAATATCCAAACACAGCAAACTCAGCAAACTACGGCTGCGTTCACTCTGCAGGTCTTGATGCTCAAATCCGATTTTTTGATCAAATCCGATTTTTTTGTCTGCTTGTTCACACTACAAATAAAATGTGACAGCAAACGCGCTCTAGTGTGAACGCTCAAAGCGGCCGCATGCGCAAAAGAAGACGTCACACACAACGCGCTCTGTTAAGACCCAGAGCCAGTAGCGGTTTTAGATACGGACGACACGGGCGGCTGCCCGGGGCGGCATCGTGTCGGGGGGGCGGCATCACGGGCCTCGGCAAAAAAAAAAAAATGCTCGTACTCATGCTGCCCCGACATCAGCCAGCGCATCTTGGGGATGTCACAGGCACCGATCGGTTTTCTGTCGCCCCTTTGCTGGGAGTAAGGGCGCCCTCCGTTTGCGAGCTGCTCCTGCTGCTTGCAGCACAGGGAGGAGAGGGCGGGGCGGCGGGGGAGTCTCTGACCAGCTGGAGCAGTGTCTAATAACCAACTAACAAAATAAAACAACACGAAAACAAACCAACAAACACGAAAACACCAGACATCATGATGCAGACTTATCATTTGCACCGATGTTTTTTAGAAATTCTATACGCAAAAAGTGAGCGCGAGAGCCCTCGGTGCGCCTGCGCGCTGCTGAAGTCAAAGTAAACTTTATTGTCATCCCCGCTACAAACAGTCCAGCATATAGAGAGACGAGACGACGAGGCTCCAGTTACAGCAGTGCAAGTAAACAAACAATAAATATAAGAAGAGTGAGAAAATAAATCTACACTTTAGGACTCGGGGTAAAGGATCAATAACAATTTATAATTTATATTTTGATGATTTAAAGTCTCACACAACCCGTCGAAAGGGGCGGGGCCAGCTGCTTCCAAATAGAGCACATTTCATTCATAATGTTGTAAATCCAAGCCCATCATGTATTCATGATTTGAATCCTGGGTTGTGTGAAATCCCAGAAATAAACCTTAGACAAAGTGAATCTGTGAACTAAGGTGTAGGTGTGTTAGGTTATGTTGTGCTGATCCTCGGGTTGGGGGACTTGTGTTCATACTGGAGTGCAAAATTAAAACCAAGATGGACAAAAACAGTTCAAAGCCATCAGGAGGAGAAACGAGCAAAAGATGCAGGTAAGCAGATGTGTGATTGGATAATGGCAGGTCATCCTGAAACAATCAGAGTCAGAATACTTTATTAATCCCTAAGGAAATAATGTGGGTTACAGTTGCTCCAAGAAGAAATGGTAAAAATAGCAACCGTAACAGACTAATCTTTGAAAAATATAACATTTCTTATCACCTCTATGCCGATGATATACAGATTTATTTTCAATTAGATGATGACGACATTGCTCCTTCATTGCACTGCTTCCTCGAGTGCGTGAGAGAAGTCAGAGAATGGCTTTCAGACAACTCCCTTATCCTGAACGAAAAGAAAATGGAGATTGTGGTGTTTGGCAACCATATCCCTAGGGGCCTATCAGCTGATACCTTTGGTTCCTTTGCCACTTCTTTCTCTGACTCAGTTAGTGACCTAGGGGTTCTGCTAGACAGGTCTTTCAAATTTAACAAACAAGTGTCTTCAGTAATCAAATCTAGCTTCTACCGACTGTGCCTTATTGCCAAGGCTAAGCACTATGTCCCTCATAAAGATCTTGAAAAGCTCATTCATGCTTTTGTGACTTCTCGATTGGATTACTGTAATTCCCTCTACTTTGGTCTTCACTCCGCTCTCCTTCACAGACTTCAGCTTGTCCAGGATGCTGCGGCTCGCCTCCTGACTGGCACTAGAAAGTATGCCTCTATCACCCCAGTTCTTATTGAGTTGCATTGGCTACCCATAAAATATCGCATTGAATTTAAAATATTGTTGCTCACTTTTAGAATTATAAATAATTTAGCCTCTCGTTATCTTGTCGATCTTCTTAGTCTATATGTCCCTGGGTGAGCCCTCAGGTCTTCAGTCCAATTACTCCTGGCTCAGCCTTGATCTAGACTTAAATCGAGGGGTGACCGTGCTTTTGCCCTGGTTGCACCGAATCTGCGGAACAACCTTCCCATCGCTATCCGTGCGTCAGACTCCGTTTTATCTTTTAAATCCTGTTTAAAAACTCATTTATTCAACATAGCTTTTCCATCTAGTTAGCGTCCCTGTTTTATATTTGGTTCAATTTCTTATTTATGTACTTTATCTTTTAGCTATATCTGTTCTTAGTAACTTTGTTCTTATATTCCCTTTTATTGTTGTATAATTAGTGCCCTTAACCTGATGACATATGTGGTACTTTGTTAATAGTCTTTTATTTATTGTCTTAATTTTCCTCTTTTTATTGTAAAGCACTTTGGTGTACCACTGGTCTTTTAAATGTGCTATACAAATAAAGTTGTATTGTAAACTCTGAACAATACATTATGTTACAGATTTTAATATTAATTAGTCGTTGTCAATTGTTGATTCGTCCTGTTCTCATTGTATGAAGAATTATGATGGCTGTTTGGTAGCTGTTTGCATACTATGCATACTCTCTCTCTCTTCATATGTGTGTGTTTCTCTGGTGAATTTCGACAACAGCTTTATGTTAATGTACAATCCTTAATATGTTTTGTGTGTGTGTGTGTGTGTATGTTGGGGGGGGTTCACTCTCCCAGAGGGAGTGTTCGCCCGGGGCGCCAAACAGGCTAGGACCACCACTGCCCAGAGCAAACAATATTGTTTGACTGATGGCCCTTAATATAAAGACTTCGGACTTTACGTTTCCCAATTTTTGCTTTATTTTGTTATTTACATAATAATGTAAATAACCTGTGGGCTCAAAATGTGGTCATAAATATTTTGTACTTGTAAATCAGTTTCGTATGTGTAAAAAGAATTTGTGTGTGGACTTAGCCAAAAAAAACTGCGCAAGTTACAAGTACGAATTTTGACCCTATTTTTCTTCCTTTCATCTGATTGGCCAATGTCATGTCAATCACAAATGTAACAATCCAATCAGAGAACAGATGGGTTTGGCTGTCGAGGGGCGCTTTTTTTGAACTGCAGGTCTTTGAAGGGAATAAATGCCCTTTTACATGCCAACCCAGCGTTTTCCTTCATCACCACGAAGAAAAACAGTCTGTGGTCGTCCGAGTTTGGTGATTTTTGTGTCACAGGTCTACGTGTTTAATACAGGAACTTCCACAGCCTTTTCAACAGCGCTGCGGACCGCGGGGGGGCGGGCAGTGTTTTGAAATGACAGTCTTCATTACAAAGCTTTCTTCGTTATGAATTAGCATACATGTTTTTATTGAACATTTGAAGAAACAGCAAAAAAAACAGAACAGAACACACAAATTCTTTGAGCGCATAGGTGTAGTCGAACGCAGATCCACTGAGCGCTCAACACAGACAGCATCGTCAGAAGGAAAGTTGATCAAATAAATTACAAATGTTGTATTGTTCGATACATATGCGTACCGAACCGAAAGCACTGTATCGAACGGTTCAATATCGATACGAATATCGTTGCACCCCTATTAAATATGAAAGTAATTTTTTTGTGTTTTTAATAATACAAAATCATAAAATGACAAAAATCCTTCCACACAAAGAGGAAGCCAATCTTCAGTGTGTGAGGATGA
Source organism: Simochromis diagramma (assembly GCF_900408965.1). Lineage (NCBI taxonomy): Eukaryota > Metazoa > Chordata > Actinopteri > Cichliformes > Cichlidae > Simochromis > Simochromis diagramma. Next base: position 3,678 of record NW_024387085.1, on the reverse strand, counting down.
CCTCCTGCCTTCATCTGGAGCCCGTTTCACACGGACGCCTGGACATGCTGAAGTCACTAAGAATAACCTGGAAACCTTTAAAGTTTTACATTTGCTCAGTTTTCTTCTGCTTTCTTCTCTTTGCTGTGTCTGGTTACTTCCTGCTTTACTTGAGTTGTCACTTCCTGTCACCATGCGCTCACAGTCTGCGTTCAGCTTTGGTATGCTTGAGGTTTTTCAGCTGTTTAAAGCCAACAAACAATGACAAACAATAAAAAGTATAAACGTGAACAAAGATGATTTTAGCTAAACGGCAGTAAGACGAAGACCATTTAAAAACCATTAATCACAAATGCGATTGTTAAAAATGTCCTGTTAGTACGGCATGCTGGCCTCAGAGCGAACCAGGCTGACCCACGCACACTCGGACCTCCATCATAACACAAATGACGATATCCAGAACACCGCCTTCCAGCCTGCACGCGCTGCTACATCAGAACTAAAAAACAGGCCGTGTGGAGCCAGCAGGTGAAAGAATCCGAACAGCGTCAAATTTAAATCTTCATTCACGTCTTTGGGTCGAGGCTCGTTTCTGTGCATGATGCACGCGCCAGCACAGGAGGACGCGCTCTGAAGTCAGATGCTCATTAGAGGAAGCTACGTCATCAAGGGGAACACTAGGACAACGTCAGGAGTAAAAACCATGCAGGTGATGATTAAACAAATGCATAAACTTTGGATGAAGAGTGAAGCTGGTAAAGAACTTCGGATCAGAGGAGCAGATTTCAATCTCCGGAGTCGGCCGAGCTCGGTGCTCCTCACAGGATGAAGGGAATGATGGCTTTCCTGGAGCGAGGGTAGTCCTCGAACCTCTGCTGGTAGTTTCTGCAGAAAGCACAGTTTCATTTCAGAGGAGAGAACTTCTCATGATGGTGTTTGGGTTTAACAGCCAGAAACACAAAGTGAAGCCTTTAAATGGAAACTGTGCAGCATTTTTATCAGCGTTGTGTGAAACATGCTGACGCTGTGCTCTACAACACACGCCTCAGTACCTTTACGAAGCCCCCCGTGCAGGACTGACCTGGCACTCAAGTATTTCTGGACCCCAAAGACTTTTTAACGAGAGTCAAAGAAACTCAGGGACTTAGCCGGACACTCGGAATGGTCAGAAATGTGTTTCCTGTTGGAGGACCAGCTGTCTTAATGATCACACTCTCCCAGTCGCATCAGCAGCGGCAAAGCCTCGTCAGAGGCTCGTTACCTGTGGTGCATGCAGGCTCGGGGCCCGATGGAGCAGATGGTGAAGAAGGTGAAGGCGAAGGCTGGCAAAGACCAGACAGCTACAGCGTATCCACACCACTCCACGATCTCCCCGAAGAAGTTTGCCCCAGACACAAACTCGAACATGCCCCCTGAAACACAGAGACAGCAGCGGCTTAACGAGAGGCAGCAGCCTCTAACGGCGAGGAGGTCTGCTCACGAGGAGGACGCGACGTACCATGGGGGACTCTGTAGATAACCTCTCCAGGTTTCCTCAGCCCACGCAGGATGTAGTCACTGTGGATGTTGATGATCATACCGAGTGCAAACACAACAATACCTTCAGACACAGACAGAGTTCATCAGATGCGCCTGTACAGCTTCACAAGACAGGTAAAATCACCTGGTCTAAAGCTCCACCCACACATCACTTTGTAGCTGACAGCTTGGCACTTTGGGCTTGGTTTCCTGGGTGACCAGGTAGCCTTTCGCTGAGGTTTACCTGCATAAACTTACATGTTCATACGAGCTGCTGTCTTCTTTGAGGCCTGGTGTACGTCACCTGATTCCTTTTTTCTTACGTTGAATCGTGTTGATGGCCCAACAACCAATAAGATTATTATTAGTGTCAGAGTTCTGTTCCCATGTGTAAGATTAGCCGAACTAAACTTATAAAGACGTGATTATGAGTGGGCTTTGATCAGGAATATAAATTTAGCTTGTCTGCCAACGGTCCAGGACCCTGAATCCAGACTGCAGACTGTAATGCAGGTTCTGTGTGTGGTCTCCATGAAGCCGCAGAGCATCATGGAGACCACACACAGAACCAGAACACAGAACCAGAACACAGAACCAACCAGCCAGATGCTGAAGCCGAGTTGGCTTTCCTGTCGTAGTTTTATCCCAGTGTGGAAAACAGAAGACTTTTAAAGGTAAAAGTCAGCAGATGTTTGAATCAGCAATCATATACGTGGTGACCCTGACATGACCTCTCTGTGTGGAGGCGTGATGGTGGAGGACTTCACTGCATCTTCCTCCTACGACTGCTGCCTTCTTGATGTAATGATAACGGATGATGGTGATTGGTCAGTGTGGTCTGGATTAAAGACTAAAGTCACTACGGGACGTCCAGCTACGACTCCCATCATGCCCTTCACTGACCCACACCAATCAAAGCCTCGCTGTTAAACATTCCTCTTTAAGGAAAAACCCACCAAGGACTGTGGGTAATGTAGTTTTTACAGCCTTGAAACGAAATCTTCAGGACAATGGTGGCGAGGCCTCATGGTGACTGGTGGGTGTAGCTGTGACTCACCTGCAGTGAGGCGGGCGCGGGTCAGCCAGGTGTCCTCAAAGCGAGCGCAGTGTAGCAGGAAGTGGCCCTGCAGGAAACCGTTGAGCGAGCAGAAGATTACGGCGTAGACTATGATGATCAGCGGGATGGGTCGTCCTCTGGTCAGGAAGGCGTAGATTATGCTCCTGAGGGACAAACTCATGTTACCTTCTGTTTGAACTTCACCCCCCTTCAAAGTAAATGTCTCCAGTGATCTGCAACGACCCCCCTTCCAGTTTGACATGGAGCTCCCACACGCAACAACCTTAAGTGTCAGTGGGTTAGAAAACCCTCCTTCAGCATCTGTTTGTGTCCCAGATAGAGGAAACTCCGCCCACGGACAGGTCTGTGTGCTTACCTCAGGACTGTCTCCCTGATGTTTTTAAATAAACTCTAAAAAATGAAACAGATGCATTTTCCAAGAAGTGTTCAAACATCCACCCAGAATTCCCGGTTTCTCCACTCGTCATGCTATGATGACATAATTCAATGGCATTTTGTCAGAATCACTGAGGTGCACGCCTCAGTTATTAGTTATCAGCGAATGATTATCACTTTCAGAGTTACTGTTGTGATGTAACTACAGCAATGATCTTTTCCAGACGCGAGGTTAGCCATGTCAGCAGGTCTCCTGCCTTCAACACTTATTCCTCCTGATTCAGTTCAATTCGATTTGATTACTGCCAATTCATAACAACAGTGGCCTTGAGGCGCTCTATATTGTAAGGTAAAGAATAACACAGAACCAGGCTCAGGGAGGGGCGGGGCGGGGCCATCTGCTGCGACCGGTTGGGGTGAGAGAAGGAAGACAGGATAAAGACATGCTGTGGAAGAGAGACAGAGGTTAATAACAGATATGATTCAATGCAGAGAGGTCTGTTAAACCATAGTGAGTGAAGCAGAAACACCCAGTGCATCATGGGAATCCCCCAGCAGCCTAAACCTGTTGCTGCATAACCAGTTTTTCAGCATCACTCTGAAACAGGATATTTGTCATTTTTATCCTGGGAGAAGAAAGTCCTACATCATGGTTTCATGTGTGCACTGAAGGCCATATCCTGGTCAGAAACAGGTCTGAGGTCTAGCAGGACAAGCACAGAGATGAG